>NC_069501.1:1154354393-1154374393 GCF_027579735.1 Bombina bombina | reverse complement strand
TGGGCAAAAGTAAAATGTTCTAATATCACAGGAGAGGGATAAACACACTACTGGGAGCTAGCTGAACACATCTGGCGAGCCAATGACAATAGGCAAATGTGTATAACTGACAATAACCCCTCTAACTTCCAGTAGTGCATTGATGCTGAGCATAGGTACATGTGCTTTTCATCAAAGGATACTAACAGAACAAAGTACAGTTGATAATAGTAGTGATTTAAAGTATCTTAAAATCACATGATGTGTCTGAATAATGAAAATGTGATATAGACTTTAAATTCTCTTTAAATCATTTGAAATTACTCCCCAAAATTTTGTTTTTGTTTGTTTGTCTTTTTAAATAAATATACTGCTTTGATTTATAACCACTGCAGTTTAAAAAAAAAACATGCAGTGCACGCTGTATTTTATAAAATGGCACCACAGCACTGATATTGTTTTTCAATATAAAATCCAAATTTAAAGTGTTATTTTTTCATGATTCGGATAGAGCATCTGATTTTAAACAACACTCTAATTTACTTCTGTTATCTAATTATCTAATGTGTTTTGTTCTCTTGGTATCCTTTGTTTAAAATTATACCTAGGTAGCCTCAGGTGCAGCTGATTGGTGGTACACATGCATGCCTCATGTTATTGGCATTTACTGAATGTTCCCCTCTGAGCTTAGATTCTACCACCCTGTATTAAAGAATTTACTGCATGTTCCCCTATAAGGTTAGAGTCTGTCACCCTGTATTACAGCATTTACTGCATGTTCCCCTATAAGGTTAGAGTCTGTCACCCTATATTAGAGCATTTACTGCATGTTCCCCTATAAGGTTAGAGTCTATTACCCTGTATTAGAGCATTTACTGCATATTCCCCTATAAGGTTAGAGTCTGTCACCCTGTATTAAAGCATTTACTGCATGTTCCCCTATAAGGTTAGAGTCTATCACACTGTATTACAGCATTGACTGCATGTTCCCCTATAAGGTTAGAGTCTGTCACCCTGTATTAGAGCATTGACTGCATGTTCCCCTATAAGGTTAGAGTCTGTCACCCTGTATTAGAGCATTGACTGCATGTTCCCCTATAAGGTTAGAGTCTGTCACCCTGTATTAGAGCATTTACTGCATATTCCCCTATAAGGTTAGAGTCTGTCACCCTGTATTAGAGCATTGACTGCATGTTCCCCTATAAGGTTAGAGTCTGTCACCCTGTATTAGAGCATTTACTGCATATTCTCCTATAAGGTTAGAGTCTGTCACCCTGTATTAGAGCATTTACTGCATGTTCCCCTATAAGGTTAGAGTCTATCACCCTGTATTACAGTATTTACTGCATGTTCCACTATAAGGTTAGAGTCTATCACCCTGTATTACAGCAATTACTGCATTTTCCCCTATAAGGTTAGAGTCTGTCATCCTGTATTAGAGCATTTACTGCATGTTCCCCTATAAGGTTAGAGTCTGTCACCCTGTATTACAGCATTTACTGCATGTTCCCCTATAAGGTTAGAGTCTGTCACTCTGTATTAGAGCATTTACTGCATGTTCCCCTCTGAGCTTAGAGTCTTTTATCCTGTATTAGAGCATTTACTGCATGTTCCCCTCTGAGCTTAGAGTCTATTACCCTGTATTAGAGCATTTACTGCATGTTGCCCTATAAGGTTAGAGTTTATCACCCTGTATTAGAGCATTTATTGCATGTTCCCCTATAAGGTTAGAGTCTATTACCCTGTATTAGAGCATTTACTGCATATTCTCCTATAAGGTTCGAGTCTATTACCCTGTATTAGAGCATTTACTGCATATTCTCCTATAAGGTTAGTGTCTATTACCCTGTATTAGAGCATTTACTGCATGTTGCCCTATAAGGTTAGAGTCTATTACCCTGTATTAGAGCATATTCTTCATGTTCCCCTCTAAGGTTACAGTCTATCACCCTGTATTAGAGCATTTATTGCATGTTCCCCTATAAGGTTAGGGTCCAGGGCCGCTACTAGAAATTTTTCTTACTTAACCATTGATCAGAGCCCCTTCCCCCCTTTGACCTGCAATTTTTGACCAAGTGAATAAAACGTTTATGCATTTTATTCTTAAGTGAAGTCAAACTTGGAAATGTTGTAAAGTTAGTAACACACAATCACAGAAACACACAGACACACTCATATACTGAAACACACACTCACACATAAGGATTCACATATAGACACTCTAGCAGACATGCAAAGAAACATACAAACACACCAGTGGCGTATTTAGGTTTTGTGCTGCCCTAGGCACTCAAAATTCTGCTGGATTTTATTCTTAAGTGAAGTCAAACTTGGAAATGTTGTAAAGTTAGTAACACACAATCACAGAAACACACAGACACACTCATATACTGAAACACACACTCACACATAAGGATTCACATATAGACACTCTAGCAGACATGCAAAGAAACATACAAACACACCAGTGGCGTATTTAGATTTTGTGCTGCCCTAGGCACTCAAAATTCTGCTGGACCCCCCCCCCCCCCCCCCCCCACCACCACCACCAAAGGTTTTAGGTTTTAGCTTTTTCCCCCATACTATTTTTTTGGGTGAGTGTGTAAAAAAAAAATGTTTCTTTCAGAACAATTAAAAAAATGGGCTAGCAAAACACTTGCATACAGCTGGGTTGAATTGCATGCATCTCATACCATTTTCTCCCTTAGAGAAGGGAGAGAAAAGAATGGGAGGGGAGAAAAGGGAGGGAAAGGAAAGAAGGGAAGGAGAGAGAAGGAGAGAGAGAGAAGGAGAAAGAGAGAGAGAGAGAGAGAGAGAGAGAGAGAGAGAGAGAGAAAGAAAGAGAGAGAGAGAGAGAAGTAAAAAGTGGAGAGGGAGAGGAGAAAAGGGAGGAGGGAAAGGAGTGACAAAAGGGAGGAAGTTGAGAGAAAGAAGGAAGGGAAAGGAGGGAGGGAGTGAGTTGAGGGAGGAAGGGAGGGAGAAAAGGAAAGAAGGGAGAGAGGAAGGGAGGGAGAAAAGGAAAGAAGGGAGAGAGGAAAGGAGGGAAAAGAAGAATACACTTTGAAACAATCACTGCCCTTTTTCATGCAACAACATACAGTAATTACCATCATTCAAATAATGAAACTTTTTAAGTGTCCGTTTACTATTTACTCCATGGGTTCATGAATGCAGAGGAAGCTATTAGTAGCTAACATACATTAGCGCTGAGAGTTTATGATTAGACATCACAAGCTGATCTAAGCAGTGTACAGACGCATCCAGTCTGTTAGTTACTAAGACCTGTAATAAGCACTGCACTTGAAGACCCACAACAGCCGACAAGGGGAGGAAGCATATCGGCACAAGGTCTTCTCCTCCAGCCTCACCTTGTAAGCATATCCCTGGGCAAGTTTCTCACGAAGAACGTTTCCACTGCAAAAATACCAGCGGCTCTAAATGAAGCAACGGTTTAAAGGAGCACTATCTGCGAAGAGCGACCTTAATCAGCGCACGTGCCTTGTCTTCTCTGTAAAAGCCTGCACTTTATCACTCATTGTACTGTGTGCCGGCTTTTAGAGAGATGATAGGGCAGATGTGCTGCCCCTCCCAAATCTGCTGTCCTAGGCACCGGCCTTATTGGCCTAGGCCATAATACACCTCTGAAACACACTCAGCCACAGACACCCACACAGACACTCAGCACTTGTTAACATTGACCTGACAAGTAATGAGGTAGACTACATTTTTGTCAAAAAAAGGAGTTTTACAAGACAAAATATGGAGTTCAGATGATCTTTTTGTCAAGGAAGATGCCACCTATATGATGCCAACAGCATGCAGTGCCTGATAAAGAAGGGCCCTGAACTGCCTAAACAATAATTTAAAGGTTAAGTGGTGGATTTGTGACTTCCAGAAAGGTCTCATTAGTTTCAAAGTCTGTAGAAAGATGTGAATAATCAGTAGTAAGGTCAAAATGTCCTAAAATGGAACAGACAATGGACACACACACAAACTCAAACACAAACTTCCACATACACCCAAGGAAACACTCACAGAGACAGCCTCAGAAAACACACAAAGATATACACACAGAGAGACACCCAAAGAAAACACACAAAGACATACATACATCATCACTGATACACCCACAGAAAACACACAAAGACAAAGACATACACACACACCCTCACAGAGACACCCCCAGAAAATGCACAGACATACACACATACACCCTCACAGAGACACCCACAGAAAACACACAGACATATGCACACACCCTCACAGACACACACACACACACACAGAAAATAGACATATATATGCACACACCATCACAGAGACACCCACATCAAACACAGATATATGCACATACCCTCACAGAGAAACCCACAGACAAATGCCCACACCCTCACAGAGACATCCACAAAAAACACACAAAGACATACACACCCACCCTCACAGAGACATCCACAGAAAATACACAAAGACATACATACAAACACCCACACACCCTCACAGAGACACCCACAGAAAATGCACAAAGAAATATGCACACACCCTCACAGAGACACCCACAAAAAATGCACAGAAACACTCACAGGAGGTAAAATTTCTGCACATTGCCATCCCCTAAATCAACAGTATGTGACATGCATGATAAAAAAAATAACAGAAATTAAGAGATCACTTTTTAAAGAATCATATGTGCAAAAAAAATACTTCTGTGAAATAAAAATTGTACATTTATTATCTGTCAGAATGGGTAGATGAAGAAAAGTATGTTTGAAAAGTTGACATATGTTTGTTTGTTTTCCCCCCCTCGTTTTCCCCAACCAAGAGCACATCTTCAAATCTGGTGTTCAAATGTTCCAATCTGTCAGCTTTACTATTTTGAAAATGCTGTACTCTATATGGTATTGGTGGAACCAAAAACTGTGGTACTCTCATACCATTAGATATAGTTAAATGCAGGATTTAGGCTTGTTTGTATGTATTTCAAAATTAAGTCAGCTGTAGTGTAAACTGAACAGTGTCAACTTAACCTGTCTCATTTCAAAAGCTGAGCAATCTTAGCCTGAGAGTATAACATTTTATGCAGATGTAAAAATCTTAGATAAAATGCCTCCTGGAATCTGGAAAGTCTTTGCATAAAGGGGCAGTAAACTGGAATGTAACTAAAATATATATAAATTTAAAAAATCATATCTGTCAAAAGGGCACCTACCATTTATGTATTGAGGAGGGAACATTTCTGCATGGTTTTAAATATAGAATTTCTACAAAATTGACAAATAATCATAAATATATTGCTGCATATTGCTAAAAAAAAGGTGTTTTTATGGACCCCTGGCCCCACCATACAACTACCACACTAAAGTTACAATCTGAAATTGCACACAGAAATAAAAATCATTTACTAAGTAAGTCCTACCTCCTCTGCAAATGAAAGTGATTTGCCATCTGACTCAGGCACACACAGTACAAACTGAAGTGCCAAGTCTGTCTCACACTGTGCATAGTGGTTTAGTGCACACTCAGAACTCCTCTCAAATGCTAATGCTTTACTCCTTGTAATGGCAATTCCCATGCTCAACAGCTCTCTGCTGTAGCGCCCTCTGGTGGCTGCCAAAATTTATTTTTTTAAATGTAATAATAGTTGTGCTTGCCTCATAGGGCCCCCTGGCCCAGTGGGCCCCTGACAGGAGTCACCCCTTTCACCCCCTGATGGAATTCCTGTTAGGGTCTATCACCCTGTATAAGAGCAACTACTGCATGTTCCCCTCTGAGCTTAGAATCTATCATCCTGTATTATAACTTGGTGTATATCTCTACACAACAGGATATTCCATCTTGTCTTGAAACTGAGCACTGTGTGTTCCTCTTGGGTAGAAGATTTATGTATCAGTATCTTGTATGAGTGTTTAGTGTGTGACTTCTCTTGTGTTTGAACTTGAAGTTAGTTAACCTTCTACTCTGTCTAATTATGAGTCTCATGTCATATCAGATCTTCTCCTTTCTGCAAAAGAATATAACATTTTCTCTTGAAGCTGGACTTTATAGTATATGATCCTTTTTGTGTAGGAGCTTTAGTTATATATATATTTTGTATAACAGTTTAATGTGGGATTTTTTATTGCCTGTCATTTTTCATTGCCTGTCATTTTTCCTTGCCTGTCATTTTTCATTGCCTGTCATTTTTCATTGCCTATCATTTTTCATTGCCTATCATTTCACATGTCTGAGATTTAAGTCTATTTCATTGTCCTCTTTATCTTAGCGTATTACATGCTTTTTATATTAGAACTTAGAGTTTATTTCCTTGAATGTGAGATAGTTCCTTCATTTTTTATGTTATTATTTTACTACATCATTTTATGTGACATTACTTCATCATTTTATATGACATTACTACATCATTTTATGTGACATTACTACATAATTTTATGTGACATTACATCATCATTTTATGTGACATTACTACATCATTTTATGTGACATTACTTCATCATTTTATGTGACATAACTTCATCATTTTATGTGACATTACTACATCATTTTATGTGACATTACTTCATCATTTTATGTGACATTACTTCATCATTTTATGTGACATTACTACATCATTTTATGTGACATTACTTCATCATTTTATGTGACATTACTTCATCATTTTATGTGACATTACTACATCATTTTATGTGACATTATTACTACATCATTTTATGTGACATTACTTCATCATTTTGAAATATGATCATTTTATATGACATTGCTGCATCATAGTAAACTCTTAATGGACTTATTGGGTGATAAAAAAAATAAATAATATCTGAGCAATATTTGTTTCCTTCTGTAACTGAGATTATTTTATTTCTAAATGCAATCAAACTCCCAGCAGCCCCCACTATAACTTTAAAGAGACATTCCGGCAAAATTTAAATGAACATAGATGAATTACATCTTTAAATAGAAACATATTTGCAATATAGAGGTAATTGGCAAAAATGCTTCTAGTAAACATTATCCCTGTTTTTTATATTTTTCTCTGCATGTGCATGTGAAGCATAGCTAGATATTCTCAGTGCACCAGCATTTTAAATACTGCAGCTGATCAGAGCACCAGTGGGGCTTGTGTCATGTCAGCAATTAAAAAACTGAGTGCTATGTTTAAAATGCTGGTGCACAGTGCATACTTAAATACACTTTTGAAACAGCTATACTTTTTATTAGAAGCATTTTTCTTAATACATGTATATTATAAAAATGCTTCTATTCAAAACTGCAATGCACCCATGTGGATTCCAATTTTGGCTGGTATGTCCCTTTAACATTAAATAGCAGTAAATCCATTAAAATCTTTTCTGTCATAGTTCCAATGATATAAAGAAATATAAATACTATCCTCACAAACACATCAGTAAATATGACCACACATCAATATCCAATCTGTAATGTAACAGACTTTCTTTAATTATTCACTTGAAACACCAGTATAAGATAAAACAAGATTATCTTTAGAAATCTATATGTAGCCCTAGGATACTTTCCATAAGATAATAAAAGAACATGCCACAACATTATTAGAATAAAATACCTCCCAGCCAATGGTAAAAACAATATATAAACTGCATATGTATAATATACAACATTTGCATTGATGTTGAGATTTAGGAATAGGTTGAGTGTGTTACCTGCAATGGAACTTTCGTTTGTCCGGTTACTTTGAGTTAATGGTCCTCTCTGCCGATTGCTCTCTGTGTACTGAGGAATTCTGATCACAGTGCTACAACTAAATAGTTTGAGGGAGGGGTGTAAGAGGGGTTGTGACGTCACTTAGGGAATATCAGAAAGGCCAGTGTTTGAACACAGTTGTTTTAAAGCTACATAGGAAACTATATTAGTTTACAACACGTCACATGCTTTTTTATACCTAAACATCTTTTGAAAATCTATTTTTGATTGTCAGAGGTGCAGCATTATCTTTCTATTCTCTTCTGTTCAGTACAGTGTATGCAATATTTGTGCTGGCTAATACTACAATGAATTATGTTACATTGTTCATTGCCTCCTGTATAAAAACTGTTAAAGGGACAGTAAAGTCACAATTAAACTTACATGGTTTGGATAGTGCACGACATTTTAAATTACTTTTGTGCAAAACCAGATCTAATTGTGTTGCACTTTAACAAGAAGAAATCCGGCTCCAAAAATAGTTGAATGCTGCTGGAGACCACCATATTCAGCATACATTTACTTCTTAATAGTCCGAATGCACATCTCTATAGTTCTCTTGGAATCTTTTGTTAAAAAGTAATCCTAGGTAAGCTCATAATTAGCGAGCACCTATATGCAACAATATTGTACATAACTGCAAACACTGTTGCCATAGGATGTTGAAGAAACGTGCACGCTCCTGAGCTCTTATGACTATAAGTAGCTTTACTTTTCAACAAAGGATACCAAGAGAATAAAGTCAATTATATAACAAAAGTATATTGTGATTGTCCACCTAAGATATTACCTGTTACATGTTAATAAATGTGCTCAACAGTATTCTGCACCTTTAAATCCCACAAAGGATATATTCCATAAATAGATCACCTATAGGTACCAATTTTTATGTAATATTTGGACTTTTAAATTCCACATCAACACCTATAACCAATTGAAACCCAATTTTTGGACTATTTCAGACAGCATACATTTTTTTTTTACTTTTAAATTTTTGTTGATTTTTTTGCAAATACTCTTCATATCTTAAAAAACAGTAAATTCTTTAGTTTATTATAAAGGTAGAAATATTGTTCAAATCACATTTTTAAATTTGTGTTTACATTAAAATTGATTATTGACATTTATGATTAAAATTACATGTTAGGCTAAAATATAATAATTTGTAAATTACTCAGAATAAAACTAATGTGTTATATGTGTACATTTCATTATTATTAAAAAGACTATCTACTCCAAATTGTTATGTACATTTTGTTATTATTAAAGGGACAGTCTACACCAAAATTGTTATTTTTTAAAAAGATAGATAATCCGTTTATTACCTATCCCCCAGTTTTGCATACCCAACACGGTTATATTACTATACTTTTTACCTCTGTGATTGCCTTGTATCTAAGCCTCTGCAGACTGCCCCCTTATCTCAGTTCAATTCAGAGACTTGCATTTTAAGAATGACTCCACATGAGTGAGCACAATATTATCTATATGGTACATGAACAAGCAGTGTCTTGCTGTGAAAAGCCATACAAATGCCCTGAGATAAATACGACCTGCAGGGGCTTAGAAACTGGCAGATATTTAGATGTTTAAAGGTTATTAAGAATATTAATATAACAATGTTGGTTGGGCAAAGCTGGAGAATGGGTACTAAAGGCGTTATCTATCTTTTTAAACAATAAATATTTTAGAGTAGACGGTCCCTTTAAATGGACAGTCAACACCAGCATTTTTGTTGTTTTAAAAGATAGATAATCCCTTAATTACCTATTCCCCAGTTTTGCATCACCAACACAGTTATAATAATACAAGTTTTACCTCTGTGATTACCTTGTGTCTATGCCTCTGCAGACTGCCCCCTTACTTCACTTCTTTTGACAGACTTGCATTTTAGCCAATCAGTGCTCACTCCTCAGTAAATTCAAATGCATGAGCTCAATGTTATCATTATGAAAAACATGAACTAATGCCCTCTAGTGGTGAAAAACTGTCAAAATGCATTTAGATTAGAGGCGGCCTTTAAGGTCTAAGAAATTAGCATATGATTCTCCTAGGTTTAACTTTCAACTAAGAATACCAAGAGAACAAAGCAAAATTGGTGATAAAAGTAAATTGGAAAGTTGTTTAAAATTGCATGCCCTATTTGAATCATGAAAGTTTTTTTGGGGACTTGACTGTCCCTTTAATGATTAAACTCTATGCAGATTAAGTGCTTGTAGGGCTGTTTGTTGAGGTATTTGCAAATAGGAGCTCATGGAGGAGGATCTAGATTTAGTATTGGGGGGTTAGTGATAAGAAAGATTTACCAATGGGATCCTCTAGGTGGTTTACTAATAGGGGTTATGGGGGGGGGGGTAGAGCACCTAAAGTCTCATTTACTAGGCACAGTAGTCATTTTATTTTATTCAGGTTTATCTTTGACCATATAAATCAGTGCTGTATACATTTTCATAAGGGGGGGGGGGGGCTGTTTTACACTCACAGGGGAAGCAAACAGATTTAAAGGGGCATACAACCCCAATTTCTTTAATAATTCAAATAAAGCGTACAATTATAACAGCTTTCTAATTTACTTCTATTATCAGATTTGCTTCATTCTCTTGGTATCCTTTGTTGAAGGAACAGCTATATACTACTGGGAACTAGGGAACTAGCGGAACAGATGGTGACAAAAGGGATATATATGTGCAGCTACCAATCAGCAGCTAGTTCCCAGTAATGCTTGCTGCTCCTTAGCCTACATAGATATTCTCTTCAACAAAGGATACTAATAGAATGAAACAAATTATAGAAGTAAAATGGAAAGATGCTTAAAATTGCATGCTCTGTCTGAATCATGAAATGTTTTTTTTTACTTTACTGTCCCTTTAAGGAATTCTATTAATCAAAACAATAAACCTATATGTTATATAAACTTGCCAATTTTCTTCTATGCTAGTTAAAACCTACATAGACAAATCCAGAACCATATGCATGATATCAACACAGACAGGACATGAGTAAGCTAGCTGCAGACAAAAGGAACGCCGTGGAGTCAATTCCTTTAGAAAAATGTATCTGCAAAAATCCCCTAGACTTAAAGGGACATGAAACCCATGTTTTCCTTCATGATTCATAAAAAATATTTAATTTCCTTCTATTATCAAATTTGCTTAGTTCTCATGTCATTGTCTAGATAGGTAACGTGCACATGCCTGAGGCACTACATTACAGGAAATAGTACTGCCATCTAGTGATCTTGTTAATATTGTTGCAAAACTGCTGCCTTATAGTACGGCAAACACATGCACACTCCTGGGCTTACAGCCCTGCTTTTCAACAAAGGATAACAAGAAAACAAAGAAAATTTGATAATAGAAGTAAATTGGAAAGTTGGTTCAATTTGTATGTTCTCACTGAATCATTAAATAATATTTTTGGGGTTTTATGTCCCTTTAATGGTGGTTGTCTGTAAAATAAAATCATTAGAAAACTTTTTTTTTCTAAAGGTTTGGAATTCACCTATGTGTTTTTCTAAGGGGGAAAAAAACGTAGTAATATTTAAAAATGCCTTCTTAGATGCAGCAAACATGACCCATAAATCATTTTTTTTTTAAATATTGAATAGATAAATACTAGATTGTTTAAGTTGTCTCATTAAAGGGCAGTTCTAATCTCCAATATGTATTGATGCCTCTTTAAATGTAGTAGCTAAAATAAATACTATTTTTTTTAACCATGTACAGAGGTCCTTCTTCACCACTGCTGTTAAGACATTCAGAAAGAGCAGGGATACTGAAATGCAGCCCTACTAACCTTTTCTAAAAATATCACCGGATAACTCTCTAGTCAGTGCACTTCATGACAGGCAAATCTCACAGCACTAATCCTTGTTACCACTGGAAGGAGCAGTCACATTGCTATGAATTTTCACTTGCGTTGAGGTTTACTCTTGGTACATTGAGCCAGCTCTTTCAATAAGCACTTTTAACTACGCCTGTGTGCCATAGAATAAAAGGTTACACATGCAAATTACTTTATAAGATATCTCAGGTTTATTCTATTATTGGAGTAGCGCAATCATTTTGTCATCTAAACAATTGCAGATGTTTTTAAATTTGTTTGATTAAAGTTCTGTATTTTATAAGGTAAGAGACATAAACATATATATGTTGTTAAACAATATGTTATATTTGTCTAGTATATCAGCAATTAAAGGGGCATTACATGCAGTAATTTGTCATTTTAGCCTTTTTGACCTTAGATATGTTGATTGCAAAAGTCTGGTTAATCCAGTGATTGAGACACCAGAATAATATATTGCAGGAAGTAGTATTACTTTTTCATTGAAATAACAATAAAAGGTATTAATTGTTTATTTTGGCATCTGACCCTAGATACTTATGTGTTTAACCCTTGCATAGGGAAAGTCCCACTGCTACAAACACTACAGCCAGTAGAACACATCTGGTGATTGGCAGGAAGTTTATCTGCCACTTTTGATTGGCTAACCAGCTGTGTGCAGCTCAAGAGTGTTATTCTATTTGTTTAACCCATTGCAGGGGTTAAGTACAAAGTTATATAGGGTTACTAGCACAATGTGATAGAAACATATCCATTTAAAAGCTTTAAAGTAAATTTATTTATCTCCTCTGCTGTGGCCAGTTATATATGAACTACTGTGATGATTAACGAGGTAAAATAATTCTCAGAGGTAAATTATTGGGGAAATAGGCTAAATAAAAAATGAATGTTCCCGTCATGTTTTTTTTTCCAACTGTGTATAATGAAACATTTTGTGCTAGATTACGAGTGGAGTGCTAACAGTCACTGGAGCACAACTGAAGTTAACACGCGATGGGTTAGCGAGACTTCAGAGCTCTGGTTAAGTGTTTTGCTAAACAAAAAGTGTCACAAAACACATAATAAATACATTACAAAGTACAGTTACACTCATAATAACACCATTTAATTAAAATGATAAAAAAAAATATTGCACACACAAGTTAGAAGGGCTGAAAGCTATGAGATGTCAGGTGTTAGAGAAAAAAGAAAATGTATGCTTACCTGATAAATTTATTTCTTTTTTGACACGATGAGTCCACAGATCATCTTAATTACTAATGGGATATTCACCTCCTGGTCAGCAGGAGGCGGCAAAGAGCACCACAGCAGAGCTGTTAAATATCACCTCTAATCACTCCCAACCCAGTCATTTGACCGAAGTAAAGGAGAGAAAGGAAGTAACAAGGTGCAGAGGTGTCTGAAGTTTATAATACCCAACAACCTGTCTTACAAAAACAGGGCGGGCCGTGGACTCATCATGTCAAAAAAGAAATACATTTATCAGGTAAGCATAAATTTTCTTTTCTTTTTAATGACATGATGAGTCCACGGATCATCTTAATTACTAATGGGAATCAATACCCAAGGTAGAGGACACAGATGGAGGGATAAGACAGGGAACCTAAACGGAAGGCACCACTGCTTGAAGAATCTTTCTCCCAAAAGCGGCCTCAGCCGAGGCAAAAGTGTCAAATTTGTAGAACTTTGAAAAAGTGTGGAGAGAGGACCAAGTTGCAGCCTTGCAAATCTGTTCCACAGAAGCTTCGTTCTTCAATGCCCATGAGGAAGCAACGGCCCTAGTGGAATGAGCCGTAACTCTCTCCGGAGGCTGCTGTCCAGCAGTCTCATATGCAAAACGTATGATACTCTTCAGCCAAAAAGAAAGAGAAGTAGCCGTAGCTTTCTGTCCCTTACGTTTTCCTGAGAAAACCACAAACAAAGCAGAAGACTGACGAAAATCCTTAGTCGCCTGCAGGTAAAACTTTAAAGCACGGACCACGTCCAAATTGTGCAGAAGCCGTTCCTTCTGAAAAGTAGGATTAGGACACAAGGAAGGAACAACAATCTCCTGATTAATGCTCCGATCAGAAACAACCTTAGGAAGAAATCCTAATTTAGTACGTAAAACTACCTTATCAGAATGAAAAATAAGGTAAGGAGACTCATACTGCAATGCCGAGAGTTCTGACACTCTGCGAGCAGGAAAAATAGCAACAAGAAATAAAACTTTCCAAGATAGCAATTTAATATCTAAGGAATGCATAGGCTCAAACGGAGCCCCTTGAAGAACTTTAAGAACTAAATTCAAACTCCATGGAGGAGTAACTGGCTTGAACACAGGTCTTATCCTGACCAAGGCCTGACAAAATGATTGTACATCTGGAACATCTGCCAGACGTTTGTGTAACAAAATAGATAAGTCAGAGATCTGACCCTTAAGGGAACTTGTCGATAATCCTTTCTCCAAACCCTCTTGGAGAAAGGATTACATTCCAGGAATCCTAACTCTACTCCATGAGTAGCCCAATAGAGATATTTACGCCATACCTTATGATAAATTTTTCTAGTGACAGGCTTACGAGCCTGAATCATGGTCTCAATGACCGAGTCAGAAAAGCCCTGCTTGGATAATATTAAGCGTTCAATCTCCAAGCAGTCAGCTTTAGAGAAACTAAATTTGGGTGAAGGAAGGGCCCTTGAATTAGAAGGTCCTTCCTCAACGGAAGTCTCCAAGGTGGTAGAGATGACATGTCCACCAGATCTGCATACCAAATCCTGCGAGGCCAAGCCGGTGCAATGAGGATCACCGATGCCCTCTCCTGTTTGATTCGAGCAATGGCCCAAGGAAGAAGAGCAAACAGAGGAAATAGGTATGCTAGACTGAAGGTCCAAGGAACTGCCAGAGCATCTATCAGTTCCTCCTGGGGATCCCTGAACCTCGACCCGTATGTCGGGATGCCATGAGATCTAATTCCGGCTGACCCCACTTGAGAATCAGGCTGGAAAACACTTCCGGATGGAGTTCCCACTCCCCGGGATGAAAGGTCTGCCTGCTCAGGAAGTCCGGCTCCCAGTTGTCCACCCCTGGGATGTGGATCGCCGACAGGCAGCAAGAATGGGTCTCCGCCCACTGAATTATTTTTTTTACTTCTGTCATCGCTAAGGAACTCCTCGTTCCTCCCTGATGATTGATGTAAGCCACTGATGTTATATTGTCCGACTGGAATCTGATAAACTGGACCGAGGCTAACTGAGTCCAGGCCAGAAGAGCTTAGAAGATCGCTCTTAGCTCTAGAATGCTTATAGGAAGAATAGACTCTGATTGAGTCCAAACTCCCTGAGCCTTTAGGGAGCCCCAGACTGCTCTCCACCCTAGATGGCTGGCGTCTGTTGTCACAATCACCCAAGATGGTCTGCAAAAGCAGGTTCCCTGGGAGAGATGATCCAGAGATAACCACCATTGAAGAGAATCCCTTGTCTCCTGCTCCAGTAGTATTCAAGGAGACAAATCCGCATAATTTTAGTTCCATTGCCTGAGCATGCTTAACTGCAGAGGTCTGAGGTGGAACCGAGCAAACGGGATGATATCCATTGCCGCCACCATCAGCCCGATTACCTCCATGCACTGGACCACTGACAGTCGAGGAGTGGACTGAAGGACTAGACAAGTATCAATAATCTTTGATTTCCTGACTTGTCAGAAAAAGCTTCATAGATAGGGAATCTATTATGTTTCCCAATAAAGTTACCCTTGTATTTGGGACTAAGGAACTCTTTTCCAAAATTACCTTCCACCCGTGAGATCGTAGAAAGGATAACACCATGTCCTTGTGGGATCTTGCTTGTTGTAAGGATGGCGCCTGGACAAGGATGTCGTCCAGATAGGGTGCCACTGCAATGCCCCGTGACCGAATCACCGTCAACAGCGATCCCAGAACCTTTGTGAAAATTCTGGGAGCTGTGGCACTGTTATCATAAATTGACCCTCCTGGATCAAAGGAAGAATGGAACGAAAAGTTTCCATCTTGAAGGACGGTACTCTGAGCAATTTGTTTAGACTCTTGAGATCTAAAATTGGTCTGAAGGTTCCCTCTTTTTTGGGAACCATGAACAGATTGGAATAAAAACCCAGACCCTGTTCCCCTATTGGAACTGGAACAATCACTCCCAGGATGGAGAGGTCTCTTACGCAGTGTAAGAATGCCTCTCTTTTTGTCTGGTCTGCAGATAATCTTGAAAGCAGAAACCAGCCTCTGGGAGGAAAACTTTTGAACTCTATTTTGTATCCCTGGGACACTATTTCTATAGCCCAGGGATCCTGAACATCTCGAACCCAAGCTTGAGTGAAGAAGGAGAATCTGCCCCCTACCAGATCCAGTCAAGGATCGGGGGTCTTACCTTCATGCTGTCTTTAATTCAATATCAGGCTTCTTGGATTGTTTTCCCTTATTCCAAGACCGATTGGGTCTCCATGCCAGTTTAGACTGTTCCTGCTTGGAAGCGGTAGAGGAAGGATTTCCTTTGAAATTTCAAAAGGAACGAAAATTACTCTGTTGTCCTTTTTATCTGTTTCTCTTATACTGAGGGGGAAGATGACCTTTACCTCCCGTGATATCAGAGATAATATTCGACAGCCCAAGTCCAAACAAGGTCTTCCCCTTGTAAGGAATAGCTAGAAGTTTAGACTTAGAGGACACATCCGCAGACCAAGGTTTTAACCATAATGCTCTGCGAACTAGAATAGAGAAACCCAAAATCTTTGCTCCCAGTTTGATAACTTGAAGGGAAGCATCCGTAATAAAGGAATTAGCCAGTTTAAGAGCTTTTATCCTATCCTGGATTTCATCCAAAGAAGTTTCTGTCCTGATAGCATCAGACAATGTATCCAACCAATATGCCGCCACACTAGTGACGGTAGCAATGCACACAGCTGGCTGCCATTGTAAGCCCTGGTGCACATACATCTTCTTGAGTAAACCCTCTAACTTCTTGTCCATAGGGTCTTTGAAGGCACAACTATCCTCTATGGGAATAGTAGTTCTCTTAGCTAAGGTGGAAACTGCTCCTTCCACCTTGGGAACTGTTTGCCAAGCCTCCTTAATAGAGTCGGCAATGGGAAGCGTCTTTTTAAATATAGGAGATGGAGAAAACGGTATACCTGGCCTCTCTTACTCCTTAGCAATAATCTCAGAAGCTTGGTCTGGGACCGGAAACACATCTGTTGAGGAAGGAACCTCAAAATATTTGTTCAGCTTACTGGACTTCTTAGGAACAACAACTACCGTGGAGTCGCTGTCATTCAAAGTAGCTAAAACCTCCTTAAGTTTCAGGCGGAGGTGTTCTAGCTTAAACCTGAAAGATACAACCTCAGTATCAGCAAGGGGAATTACACTTTCCAAATCTGAAATTTCACCTTCAGATGTTACTACGGTATCCTCCTCTTCAGGCTTCTGGGAGGGAACCTCTGAAATAGCAACAACTGCGTCAGAAACTTTGCTTACTGAATGTCTGATTTTCCTCTTACGCTTTACCTGCAACATTGGAAAAGCAGACAATGCATCTGAAATTGCAGAAGACATGAGAGAAGCGATGTCCCTTAACATAACTCCAGCGGGAATTTGAGAGGAAACACAGGGCACTGCATGTGAGGGCGGTAAAATTTGGGACGCTTAAGGAGAAAGCTGCAGCATATATTGAACCTCATCATTGGACTCCTGGACAACATCCGCTTTACAAAAAGTTGGCTCAGAAAAAATATTTTCCCTATAATTTAAAATCCTCTCAATACATGAGGGACAGAAAGGGATTGGTGGTTCCACATTGGAATAAAAACACAAGGAGCAAGTAAAATCTTGCAAGGCCCCTTGGTCCATACTGGTTCACAATTGACCAAATATCCAATAAAAATATTAAATTTATATAAAAAAAAATTAAAATGAAAAAACATTACTGTCTCTTTAAATTTAATGCAGTAACTTTTTTACTGAAGCCTGTTCAAATCAGCAATCTACAAATTGAATGTAATAACACACCTCTGCACCTCAGCTACTTTGCTGAGGTGCTCCTACCTGACTGGCAACCAGAGTTAATCTTCCCCTATATTCAGCAGATGATCCGTTTTAGCACTGCAGAAGAGGAATTTAGTTTCTGGTTCTAGAAACGCATGCTTTGCACGTATCATGCGCTTCTAGTCAAGACCTGACAAACTATTGTCCTAATGTCTCCCAGACTAAGGCACAACGAAAGTGGCACGCAACTCAGTATGATCCGCCCATTGTGGGCGTTACCATGAAACAAAAAAACTCCCTGTTCGTCTTTTTGTAAAAGTAATAAGTTTAACCACCAGAGCCATATATAGTAGCGTTTCTCCAGCCCCAGTGCCTGCAATGTAACGCTGTATCCAGTCCTCTCCAGTCTAGGAGAGTTTACAGTGTCCCCAACAATAAAGTGCCTCCTTTTTTCTGTGCCCCCTTTTTTCTGTGCCCTTTATGTTGTATATTAGCGTGCTCACTTCTTTCTGAGTCTTTTCTTATGTTTTACCCCAGAAAAATTAAAGTAGCACTTACCTCTACTTCTGCTTGACAGCAAGGCAGCTCCAAGGCTTGAGAGGTCCTCTCCCTCACATCGGCCTGTGGAGAATAAAATGCTGAGCAATTTTTACCTCAGACTATAGGATATAGGGCAGCATGAAATACATGGGAGGCGCAGTGAGAATTATGTCCCACAAGTTTCCATTTCTCTAAAGCCACCAATGCTCTACTGAAGAGACTGATTTGGACTACGGCTACACCCTAGAACAAAGCAGCACAATCTTGCACTACTTTAAAAATAATAAACTCTTGATTGAAGAATCATAACTAACACCTCACTTTACCACTTCCTATCACTAACGAAGTCAAAGAGAATGACTGGGTTGGGAGTGAATGGAGGTGATATTTAACAGCTCTGCTGTGGTGCTCTTTGCCGCCTCCTGCTGACCAGGAGGTGAATATCCCATTAGTAATTAAGATGATCCATGGACTCATTGTGTCATTAAAAAGAAAAAAGGCAGCCAAAGTGCTTTAACACAGAGAAACATACATATAAATGTCTAAAGATAGATATGTGTGTATGTGTATATATATATATATATATATATATATATATATATATACTGTATACATATATGTGTGTGTTTATATGTGTGCACATATGTATTTATATGTGTATATATGTATTTACAGACATATATACACTTACAAACATATAAATACATATGTATACATATATATATATATATACATATATACTGTATATACATATATGTAAGTGCATTGAAGCCCATAAATCATATTTATGCAATATTCATATTGTTTGTGTATTTACTGTAAAAATTTCACATTTCAATGTTCTCAACATAGCAAAATATGTGCTATGTATTTTTAAATATATATTCCTATTTATATCTGTATAAATCTATGAGAGTTAGAAAATATTGCTGGCTAGTAGAGGCTCAGTACATCAGTTTAGAGGGTCAATTCACCTTAGGTAATGAGGCAATATGGGGAGCGGAGCATTAGGGACATGTAACCTAGTCAGGGCACATAGACAGTCACCAGCGTTATAAAGGATCACAGACAATGCCAAAATAAATAAACCGCCAAGCTCACCACCTCTTCAGCACAGTGTGTGCCGCACATCTGAGGGAGAAAAGGACCGGTCCCTCTAATGGATCTGCAGTCTGTGAACAACACCTGTAGACACCAGCTTGTGGGACTTCAGTTACTCTATGTTGTAGTTTGCACCCCTTACTTCGCACTGCTTCGGCGTCTGCCTGCAGCCTTAGCCTCGTTTCAGAGCCGCCAATCGCCTCCCCTTGCCTGTTCCACGTGAGCCAACAATGATAGTGCTGGAAACTGAATCCTCCTTTGTAATGGTGCCTTGCTTTAGAGCATAAGCAGATTTGTAGAAAAGCCGGCACAACTTCATAAAACAAAGTCTTTATTTTACAAATTTAAAGGTTACACCCTAGACCTTGGTAGGTGGTTCCCTCTACTTGGGTCACTAGCTTACATTGTTGATAACTGTCTCTATTATATCCCTTGTTGAAGTAATATCATGGTTTAAGTGGTCACTATGTAAATATGCAAAATGTGTGGTATTCTAACCAAGTAATTTGGTATTGCTAAAAGTATATTGCTATTAGAGATAGGTCCATTAGATCTCTTTGCCTCGGTTGTATCGATATGTACGAGTTTTTACATTGCATTCTGTAGTCCATCGTCTATTTTAACGAATTCTTTTTTTGTTGTTTTTTGTTAATTCCGATATACACTTACCACATCATGGTTTTTTTTCCTCAATTTGTTTTGTAATGCTTAGCTACCTGTTGTTTTGGATATACACCATTGAAGTTGAGATTAGATGTTTGAGTGATTCTTCACATCAATAAACATATACACTATTGCAGCGCAAATTATACGGAAATGACGTCACATAGGACG
>NC_069501.1:1154119393-1154349393 GCF_027579735.1 Bombina bombina | reverse complement strand
GAAACTAAACTAATCCGAATGAATTTGTAATGAAAAATCAGAATTAGTTCGGTTATTTTATTTTATTCGAATGGCCATGGCGTGATAGTCTGACTTTCTGGACTAATCACAATTCCTTTGCTATTCCATATTTATGAAAAAAAAAAAAAGAGATATATAACAATTAAATATAGTGAAATAGAACAGTGAAATAATTCCTTTTGTGTTGGTTGGAACCATCTGAATCAACATAACATAACAAATGAATCCGAACATATAGAATTTCCGAATTTCCGAATGCATCCGAAACAAATGCATCCGAATGCATCCGATATCAAAGTAATCCGATTGCATCCTAAATGAATGACTGCTATATCAAATGAATCCGAATGCATCTGAAACGAATGACTGCTACATCAAATGAATCCGAATGCATCCGAAACGAATGACTGCTATATCAAATGAATCCGAATGCATCCGAAACGAATGACTGCTATATCAAATGAATCTGAATGCATCCGAAACGAATGATTGCTATATCGAATTAATCCGAATGCATCCGAAACGAAATTAAAAAATACAGAATCGACACGAAACAAAACAAAATTTTCCGATGTGCACGTCTGATTCACACAGAGCATACTACTTTAAACAAATTTCCAATTTACTTCTATTATCTAATTTGTTTAGTTTTCTTGGTATCCTCTGTCATTGGTAGACAATATTGTAGAAAAGAGCAGCAGCACCACACTTTATGAACTTTTAACTGCTTTTAATGATGAAACATACAGGAAAGCAACGACGTTTCGGTCATCAACTGACCTTAATCATGTTGTATACAGAAGTAGCTAAACACACTGCTTAAATAGCTATATGGGGAGGGGTCACAGATACCTGTGTGGGTGTACACCCATATAGTTAACACTTTCATATATCAAACACAGTATTGTTCTCAAACTCCCTCTAGTGGATAAAGATACTTCATTCTAAATTTCTATAGTGACCTATAAGACAAAACATAAATATGTATATATTATAAAAACATCAATTTACAATAATTAAACATTGCAAAAAGAAAATATTGCAGCACCAATAAATGTACATAATTACCACATTTATACCAATATATCCAGATAGCATATTAATACAGTATATTCACAATGTTACTTGCCAGTCTATTTCCTTATTCATTCCTAGAGGGGCAAGAGCTTGTAATGTATAAATCCAGAATGTCTCTCTGCTTTTAAGTATGGATTGTCTATCACCACCTCTCCTAAGCCTCTTGATCTGTTCTATGACCTGGAATCTCAGTTGGGAGATGGTATGACCTGCCTGCAAGAAATGGTTAGAGACTGGAGCGTCCCTATTCCCACATCTTATATTGGATTTGTGTTCTACAATTCTGTCCCTTACCCTACGTGTAGACTCACCTATATAAATCTTTGAGCATGGACACTTAATTAAATAAATCACATACTCTGAGTTACATGTAAAGTAACCAGGGATTTTAAATTTCTTGCCGGTCAGGGGATGCAAGAAACAGTTACCTCTAATTACATTATTGCAATTACAACACCCTAAGCATGGGAAGTAGCCTAATTTTGGTGTAGATATATATGTTTGTGTCTGTTTCTTACCTGGGCCTAAATCTGCTCTTACTAATTTGTCCCTTAGGTTTTGACACCTTCTATAGGCTGGCATAGGTGGTAATTCAAAATCTTTAATTTGAGGGTTAAGGTCTTTAATAACAGACCAGTGTTTCCTGATAATATTATTAATATTCTTACTAAGAGGGTTGAATTGTGAGACAAAAACCATACGCTTATTGTCTTTTTTCTGCTTTACATTGCCTCTCAGGATAGAATGTCTAGGAATTTCACTGACTTCTTCTATCTGTTTCTGGATGAGTTGTTTGGGAAAACCTCTCTCAATAAACAGTTTACCCATTTCTAATAATCTGGTATGGGCTGTGTTGTCATCTGAGACTATTTTCTTGACCCTCAGGAGTTGGCTCCTAGGAAGGCTATTGATCAAATGGGGGGGATGGGCACTTTCATACCTTAGGAGACTATTTCTGTCACTCTCTTTCCTATATAGGTCAATTTTTAATGTCCTCCCATCTTTGATTACCTTAGTGTCTAGGAAAGCCACTGACTCCTCACTGAAGGTCAACTTAAACTTAATGTGTCTAGTAGATACATTTAAATCAGCCACAAATTTCTGCAAGGAGTCAATGTCGCCCCCCCATATGCCAAACACATCATCGATATATCTGAACCAACACAGTCCATATTGTTGAAATAACTGGTTAGTGTATACAAATCTCTCCTCATATACATTCATAAAGATGTTGGCATATGTGGGGGCGACATTTGACCCCATCGCAGTACCTTGACATTGTAGGTAAAATTGATCCTGAAAAAGGAAAAAATTGCAGTAGAGGATGAGTTGTAATAATCCTAAAATAAATTCACAATGAATGTTAGAAAATCTATCATTACTCTGGATAGCCTGTCCGACAGCCCCTAAGCCACTTGTATGTGTAATGGATGTGTAAAGGCTATTTACATCGAGGGTAAAAAGGATACATTTCTCACTTGACATACTTAATTCTTCTAGTTTCACAAGAAAATCACCTGTGTCCTTAATATAGGACATAGATTCCATAGCTAGTGGTCTAAGTAGCTTGTCAAGATATTTGGATACATTTGTCATGATTGAATTAGTGCTGGCAACAATCGGACGGCCAGGGGGAGCCTCTCTGTTCTTATGTATTTTGGGTAATGTATAGAATACAGGTGTAACAAACTCTTTAATCAACAGAAATTTTTGTTCTTTTTCAGTTATTACCCCATTACATATTGCTTTATTGATGTATTGAGTCAACTCATGTTGTACTTCAAATGTTGGGTCCCTGTCTAGTAATCTATACACTGTATTATCTTGTAGTTGACCCCTAATCTCTTGAACATAGTATTTCTTATCAAGAATAACAGTGGCCCCGCCCTTATCCGCTGGCTTGCAAATAATCTCATTATTTCAGCTACAAAGGGAACTACATACTTTATTCCGCAATATTAAATTAAAGGCATATTTTGGACAATCACAGGCTGTTCAAGGAGATAATATTAATGCGGACTTGGAGTATGGTGATAAACCTTTGTCTCTTAAAAATTTGGGTCTTAGATGTAAAAGTAACTTTAATCCTCAGGTGCATAACAACAGCATAGAAACTTTTATACAGTTAGTTTTGAGGGACATAGATGTACTTAAACATAAACAGCTAGTCACGGATAGGGACAAGAAAACTCTACAGAGTAATTTCTCTAGATCTGAAAATGAGGCACTACTAAGTTTGAAAAATAATAATGAGATTATTTGCAAGCCAGCGGATAAGGGCGGGGCCACCGTTATTCTTGATAAGAAATACTATGTTCAAGAGATTAGGGGTCAACTACAAGATAATACAGTGTATAGATTACTAGACAGGGACCCAACATTTGAAGTACAACATGAGTTGACTCAATACATCAATAAAGCAATATGTAATGGGGTAATAACTGAAAAAGAACAAAAATTTCTGTTGATTAAAGAGTTTGTTACACCTGTATTCTATACATTACCCAAAATACATAAGAACAGAGAGGCTCCCCCTGGCCGTCCGATTGTTGCCAGCACTAATTCAATCATGACAAATGTATCCAAATATCTTGACAAGCTACTTAGACCACTAGCTATGGAATCTATGTCCTATATTAAGGACACAGGTGATTTTCTTGTGAAACTAGAAGAATTAAGTATGTCAAGTGAGAAATTTATCCTTTTTACCCTCAATGTAAATAGCCTTTACACATCCATTACACATACAAGTGGCTTAGGGGCTGTCGGACAGGCTATCCAGAGTAATGATAGATTTTCTAACATTCATTGTGAATTTATTTTAGGATTATTACAACTCATCCTCTACTGCAATTTTTTCCTTTTTCAGGATCAATTTTACCTACAATGTCAAGGTACTGCGATGGGGTCAAATGTCGCCCCCACATATGCCAACATCTTTATGAATGTATATGAGGAGAGATTTGTATACACTAACCAGTTATTTCAACAATATGGACTGTGTTGGTTCAGATATATCGATGATGTGTTTGGCATATGGGGGGGTGACATTGACTCCTTGCAGAAATTTGTGGCTGATTTAAATGTATCTACTAGACACATTAAGTTTAAGTTGACCTTCAGTGAGGAGTCAGTGGCTTTCCTAGACACTAAGGTAATCAAAGATGGGAGGACATTAAAAATTGACCTATATAGGAAAGAGAGTGACAGAAATAGTCTCCTAAGGTATGAAAGTGCCCATCCCCCCCATTTGATCAATAGCCTTCCTAGGAGCCAACTCCTGAGGGTCAAGAAAATAATCTCAGATGACAACACAGCCCATACCAGATTATTAGAAATGGGTAAACTGTTTATTGAGAGAGGTTTTCCCAAACAACTCATCCAGAAACAGATAGAAGAAGTCAGTGAAATTCCTAGACATTCTATCCTGAGAGGCAATGTAAAGCAGAAAAAAGACAATAAGCGTATGGTTTTTGTCTCACAATTCAACCCTCTTAGTAAGAATATTAATAATATTATCAGGAAACACTGGTCTGTTATTAAAGACCTTAACCCTCAAATTAAAGATTTTGAATTACCACCTATGCCAGCCTATAGAAGGTGTCAAAACCTAAGGGACAAATTAGTAAGAGCAGATTTAGGCCCAGGTAAGAAACAGACACAAGCATATATATCTACACCAAAATTAGGCTGCTTCCCATGCTTAGGGTGTTGTAATTGCAATAATGTAATTAGAGGTAACTGTTTCTTGCATCCCCTGACCGGCAAGAAATTTAAAATCCCTGGTTACTTTACATGTAACTCAGAGTATGTGATTTATTTAATTAAGTGTCCATGCTCAAAGATTTATATAGGTGAGTCTACACGTAGGGTAAGGGACAGAATTGTAGAACACAAATCCAATATAAGATGTGGGAATAGGGACGCTCCAGTCTCTAACCATTTCTTGCAGGCAGGTCATACCATCTCCCAACTGAGATTCCAGGTCATAGAACAGATCAAGAGGCCTAGGAGAGGTGGTGATAGACAATCCATACTTAAAAGCAGAGAGACATTCTGGATTTATACATTACAAGCTCTTGCCCCTCTAGGAATGAATAAGGAAATAGACTGGCAAGTAACATTGTGAATATACTGTATTAATATGCTATCTGGATATATTGGTATAAATGTGGTAATTATGTACATTTATTGGTGCTGCAATATTTTCTTTTTGCAATGTTTAATTATTGTAAATTGATGTTTTTATAATATATACATATTTATGTTTTGTCTTATAGGTCACTATAGAAATTTAGAATGAAGTATCTTTATCCACTAGAGGGAGTTTGAGAACAATACTGTGTTTGATATATGAAAGTGTTAACTATATGGGTGTACACCCACACAGGTATCTGTGACCCCTCCCCATATAGCTATTTAAGCAGTGTGTTTAGCTACTTCTGTATACAACATGATTAAGGTCAGTTGATGACCGAAACGTCGTTGCTTTCCTGTATGTTTCATCATTAAAAGCAGTTAAAAGTTCATAAAGTGTGGTGCTGCTGCTCTTTTCTACAATATTGTCTACCTTTGGGGGTTAGTGCAGAAACCCCTGTAGCGTGCACCCTTAATTGGATGGTGAGTGCTGGGCCCATTTCTATATTTTCATATCCTCTGTCATTGGCTTACCGATGAGCTCTAGCTCCCAGTAATGCATTGCTCCTCCTTCAACAAAGGACACCAAGAGAATGAAGCAAAATCCTTCATAGAAATACATTGGAAAGTTGTTTACAATTGTACGATCTATCTGAATCACGAAAGAAAAGTTTTGTGTTTCTTGGTATCCTTTGTTGAAGGAGCTTGCTGAAAGCCAGTGACAAGAGGCATACATGTACAGCCACTAATCAGCAGCTTCTGAGCTTTATTAGGTGTGCTCAACAAAGGATACAAAGAGAATTAAACTTATTAGATAAATATAAATACATTGGAAAGTTGTTTAAAATGGTATACTCTATCTCAGTGGTTCCCAAAGTGGGCGATACTGCCCCCTGGGGGGTGGATTACTTAGGGGCACTAATAGGCATAAGAGGTGTAAGGGGGGCACTGGCATTACCATAGGGGGCACTAGTAGGAAATGACTGGAAGAATGTGCTAGTGGGCCCCTCTCAATGTATAATTATTGTAATTTGTTTTGCTCAATTCTAGATGCATTAAAGTAAAACAACGTTCTCGCTGTATATTTTTTCTTCTATAACAGTTCAGGTTTATCAGCAACTTTCTCTCACTAAGATAAATTGCTGCCTTTTGTACTGTAGGCTTGCACGCTTTGTTATGCCAGCGCTGTACATTAGCACGCATTATCAACATTGAAGGGACCTAAACCCAACAAATGTCTTTGTTGGGTTTTCCGATGTAAACACTTGCTGGAAAAATTAAATCACGCAATCACGTGATTTAAAGACCAAAGTCGGATCATGGGGGACTGCTTACGATGATAGGCACACCGCCCAGTCTGATTTTCCATTCCCTAAAAGGAAGGTGCAGGATGCCATGCCGCCCTAACGACCTTAAAGCCCACCGCTGGATCGCATGGAATGTCATAACGGTGTAAAGCAGTTACATTTAAAAAATAAATAACATTTTATGTGTAATTGTTACTCCTTTAGATTGTATTGTCATTATCTTTATTAACGGTTGTGCACTGCTGGGGCCCCATTTAGGACCGCTGTTTACCCTCTCTCCATCTAAAGGTTTGAGGTGTTAAATAAAACCAATCAGATGACAATCACACGAGAGCAGGGGGTGCGTCTGCACAAGCAATCCTCCTCTGGGCTTTAATAAATAAATGGGGTCCATGGCCTGAATATTATTTTTATGGGTTAGGGGGCGCTGTATATAGAGCCAAGAGGGTAGTGACCTGAAAAGGTTTGGAAACCACTGCTCTCTCTGAATCATGAAAGAAAAAATGTTGGTTTCATGTCCCTTTAAGTAAACACTCTGTTAAATATATATATACATTTAATAAACAGTGCTCCTTTAGCAAAAAAATAATAATCTAGTTTCATGTCCCTTTAAGTGAACACTATGGGGGCGATGTATCAAGCTGAGGTGGACAGGGACGCACATACGCACCCCTGTCGGCCACAGCTCGCCTCTGGGAGGCTGAATTCCAATGGCGAAATTCAGCATTGCACACGTGTGCTATTTTGCGCTCACGTGCAATCCCGCCCCCTGCCCGCGCATAGCCAATCATGCGTGGGCAGGAGCTGTCAATCTCCCCGGTTTTATTAGACAGAGAAGATTGAAATTCACCACCTAAGAAGTGGCGAAAGGGTAGGGAAGCAGCAGTCTGATGACCGCTGCTTGTGAAATACGGCATGCAGGTTTTCTTGTGAGAACCTGCAGTCGTAGGCAGGCGAAAGCCTGCCGAAGAGCTTGATAAATCGCCCCCTATGTTAATTTTATATATATATATATATATATATATATATATACAGGTGGCCCTCGTTTTACAACGGTTCAATTTACACTGTTTCAAAATAACAACCTTTTTTTCCAGTCATGTGACTGCTATTGAAAAGCATTGAGAAGCAGTGCATTTATTAAAATAGCCAGTAGGTGGAGCTGTCCGCTTGTGTTGCAGCAATGCCAAGCAAGCTGATATTAATCAGTTTAACCAGACCTGAGCAATCAAGCAGATTTTAAAGGAACAAGATCTTCCTGTCTATAAATCAGTCCAGATTGGAATGCATAGAAAGAACTGTTTGTAGAAAAATGCAAGTGAAGTCTGTGTTGTGTGATTATTTTATTAGTTTTATAATGCTGTCTAGCAAATGTTTTTGTTAATTTAACTTAGTTTAATTATATATTCTGTGTTGTGTGATTATTTTATATTTTATACTTACATTATAAACTGGGTTTCAATTTACAACGGTTTCGATTTACAACCATTCCTTCTGGAACTTAACCCCGGCTTAAAGTGAGGGCTACCTGTATATATATATATATATATATATATATATATATATATACACACTAAGTATATATATATATATATATATATATATATATATATATACACATACATTTAATAAACAACGCAACCCTTAAAGGTATATGAAACAGTGCTCCTTTAGCAAAAAGTAAAAAAAGTCAAATAAATGTAAACATAAAAGGCAGATTGTGTTAAAAACAGCAAACAACTTACTATCAGCTAGATTACGAGTTTGGCATTATGAGTCAAATAGCAGCGTTGTGGCACATAACACATAATTTTCCCTAACGCAGCCATTACGAGTCTTGTTGGTATAGGTGTCCCGCAAGCCTTTTAGCCTGTAACGCAACGTCAGTACCGCACTCTTAAAAATTACATTTTTTTATGGGATTTCCATAGCGCCGGTATTACGAGTTTTGCGTTCTTGCTAAAAAGCCGGCATTATAGCCTAAAGCGACAAGATCCGTAACCCCATCTAAAGTCAGTAGTTATGAGTTTTACACTACAAAGCTGTAACATAAAACTCATAACTATTGTGTTAAAAAGTACACTAACACCCATAAACTACCTATTAACCCCTAAACCGAGGCCCTCCCACATCACAAACACTATAATAAATGTATTAACCCCTAATCTGCCGCTCCCGATATCGCCGCCACTAAATTTTTTATTAACCCCCATTTCGCCATTCCCCGACATCGTCACCACTATACTAAAGTTATTAACCCCTAAACCTCCGCACTCCCGCATCGAAAAACACTATTTAAATATTAACCCCTAATCTGCTGTCCACCCACATCGCCCCCGCTATACTAAAGTTATT
Source organism: Bombina bombina (assembly GCF_027579735.1). Lineage (NCBI taxonomy): Eukaryota > Metazoa > Chordata > Amphibia > Anura > Bombinatoridae > Bombina > Bombina bombina. The sequence goes on along the minus strand of NC_069501.1, from coordinate 1,154,340,496 downwards.
AAGCCCTAAACTGCAAGCCACTATAATAAACCTATTAACCCCTAAACCGAAAGCCCCCACAACAAAATATACGAAATAAAACTATTAACCCCTAAACCGAAAGTCCCCCACAACAAAATATACTAAATAAAACTAGTAACCCCTAAACCTAACGCTCCCCTAACTTTATATTAATATTTCAATTTCCCTGTCTTAAATTAAATTAAAACTTATCTGTCAAATTAAAAAAACTAAGTTTAAACTAGCAATTAAACTAATATAATTATTAAACTAATTTTAAACTAACTACCAATTAAAATAAAATAAACTACACATTAAAAAAAATCCTAACACTACACTAAAACTTACAAACTATCTATTTACAACAACAACAAAAATACTAAGTTACAAGAAATAACAAACACTAAATTACTGAAAATTACAAATGAAATTATCCAAAATAAAAAAGAATTACACCTAATCTAATAGCCCTATCAAAATAAAAAAGCCCACCCAAAATAAAAAAAACCTAGCCTACAATAAACTACCAATGGCCCTTAAAAGGGCCTTTTGTGGGGCATTGCCCCAAATATATCAGCTTTTACCTGTAAAATAAAATACAAAGATCCCCCCAACAGTAAAACCCACCACCCAACCAACCCCCCAAAATAAAAAAACAAAATCTAAAAAAACCTAAGCTACCCATTGCCCTGAAAAGGGCATTTGTATGGGCCCAGACCCTAAACTAAAAAAAAAAAACACCCAATAAACCTTAAAAAAGCATAACACTAACCCCCTGATGATCCACTTACAGTTTTTGAAGTTCCGCTTGAACGATCTTCATCCCAGAGTTGAAGTCCTAAGCCAGGCGGCGAGAAGTCTTCATCCAGACGGCCTCTTCAATCTTGATCCCGGTGGCGTAGAGCGGGTCCATCCTGAAGACATCCGGCGCGGAGCAGCCTCTTTATACGGTCGCCACCGTATACTAAATCTTCAATGATTTGATTTGAACAGTCAATAGGATTTAAGCAGCTCTCAATTTATTGGCTGATGAATTATCCAAATGAATGAGAGCTGCTTAAATCCTATTGGCTGATTTGAACAGCCAATAAGATTTTAGCACCTCTCATTCTATTGGCTGATTCAAAATTTTCAGCCAATAGGAATGCAAGGGACACCATCTTGAATTGTGTCCCTTGCATTGAAGATTCAGTGTACGGCGGCAACTGTATGAAGAGGATGCTCCGTGCCGGATGTCTTCAGAATGCTCCGTGCCTCGGGGATCAAGATAGAAGATGCCAGTTGGATGAAGGACTTCAACTCCGGGATGAAGATCGTTCAAGTGGATCGTCAGGGGTTTAGTGTTTTAAGGGTTTATTGGGTGGGTTTTATTTTTTAGTTTAGGGTCTGGGCAGTAAAATAGCTAAATGTCCTTTTAAGGGCAATGGGTAGCTTAGGTTTTTTAGATAGTTTTTTTTTTATTTTGTGGGTTTGGGGGGGTTGTAATGTAAGTGGGTCTTTGTATTTTTTTCACTAAAAGAGCTGCTATCTTTAGGGCAATGCCTTACAAAAGGCCCTTTTAAGGGCAACTGGTAGTTTATTCTAGATTAGGTTTTTTTATTTTGGGGTGTTTTTTTATGGGTATTAGAATAGGAATATTTTTTTTTATTTTGTGTAATGTATATTTTTAGGGGGGTTTTGTAGCAAAAGAGCTGTTTAACTTAGGGCAATGCCCTACAAAAGGCCCTTTTAAGGGACCTTGGTATTTTGAGGGGTGGGGGTTTGTATTGTGTTAGGGGGTGTTTGTATTTTTTTTTTTTTTGGAGCAAAAGAGCTGTTTAACTCAGGGCAATGTCCTACAAAAGACCCTTTTAAGCCCCCCTAAAAGGCCCTTTTAAGGGCCCTTGGTAGTTTGGGGGATGGGGGTTTGTATAGTGTTAGGGGTGTATTTTTTTGGAGCAAAAGAGCTGTTTAACTCAGGGCAATGCCCTTTTAAGGGCCCTTGGTAGTTTATTCTAGATTAGGCTTTTTTATTTTGGGATGGGATTTTTTTTTTAAAAGGGTATTAGAATAGGAATAATCTTTATTTTTTTAGATAATTTCGTCAGTTTTTTTTGTAATGGTAGGTTTTTTTATTTTTTGTAATGGTAGTTTGTTATTTTTTGTAATGTTAGGCTTTAGTTTAAGGCAGCTTAGGTTTTATTTCACAGGTAAGTTTGTATTTATTTTAATTAGGTAGTTATTAAATAGTTAATAACTATTTACTAACTAGTCTACCTAGTTAAAATAAATACAAATTTACCTGTTAAATAAAAATAAAACCTAAGATAGCTACAATATAACTATTAGGGGGTGTTAGGGTTACGTTAGGGTTTGGGTTTAATAGTTTAATTTAGGTTGTTGCGATGTGGGGGCTGGCGGTTTAGGGGTTAATAGGTTTATTTAGTGGTAATGATGTGGGAGACCAGAGGTTTAGGGGTTAATAGCTTTATTTAGGTGGTGGCGATATTGGGAGCGGCGGAATAGGGGTTAATAACTTTAATATAGTTGTGGCGATGTTGGGATGCGGCGGAATAGGGGTTAATAACTTTAGTATAGTGGGGGTGATATTGGGAGCGGCAGATTAGAGGTTAATAATTTTATTTAGGTGTCGGCGATATCGGGAGCAGCAGATTAGGGGTTAAAAACTGTAGACAGGCGTCTGTGATGTCAGTGGCAGCAGATTAAGAGTGTTTAGACTCTGGGTTTATGTTAAGGTGTTAGGTTTAAATGTTATTTTTATTTTCCCCATAGACATTAATGAGGCTATGTTACGGAGCTTTTGTTTCCGCGATCGAAGGTTTTTTTTGTCGGCTCTCCCCATTGATGTCTATGGGGAAAGCGTGCACGAGCACGTCAAACACAGCGCTTGTTTTGGGTGCGGTATGGAGCTTAAAATCTCCATATCGCATGTGCAAGCCGTGTTTTTCAAAACTTGTAATGGCAGCACTATAGGGAATTAAATAACGCAACTTTGGTTGCATTCGTTACTTTCCCTATAGAGCTCAAAACTCATAATCTAGGTGTATGTTATTATTTATGAAGTGAAGCCATTGGGGCATATGTATCAAGCTCCGTATAGATGCTCGCCAGAAACAGCAGTTATGAAGCAGCGGTCACAAAGACTGCTGCTCCATAACCTGTCAGCCTGCTATGAGCAGGCGGACAGACATCGCCGGAAATCAACCCGATCGAGTACGATCGGGTTGATTGACACCCCTCTGCTGGCGGCCTATTGCCCGCGAGTCTGCAGGGGGCGGTGTTGCACCAGCAGCTCTTGTGAGCTGCTGGTGCAATGCTGAATACGACGAGCGTATTGCTCGCCGTATTCAGCGAGGTCTGGCGGACCTGATCCGCAGTGTCGGATCAGGTCCGCCAGACCTTAATAACTATGGGCCACTGCCTTTAGTGAGCGGAACCGCTGAATTTAGCGCTGTGCAATGGCACAGAAAGGGTGAGTTTAGCACCCTTTTTTACTCGGTTGATTAAAGAAACGCCCCTTGATTTTTAGTGATGGTAAATCCTAGCGTTTGTTTTGTTACCATCACTTTAATAACTAGAGCCCATATAGTTAGTGTGGGTTTTCACTAAAAAATGAGTGCTAAAATACAGCGTCCTGAAGCCACAAAGCAGCTCAGCACAGGGGTGTGAAATGGTTCAGCAGTTAAGGGGTTAAAAAGGGTATTGCTCATTAAAAATCAGAAGTATATTACAAAGAAAAATTTTCAAGAAATATAATGAACTTGCTTTTTTAATGTCCAATTTGCACCCCTGCTAAACATTTCCGATGTGCACAAGGCTGTAAGTTGTTTCTATAACTGACACTTAATTCTTCAGCATGTCTTTATCAGTGAAAAGTTCACGGCTTACCCACCCTGACAGCTCTTCTGCTAAGGTCGTGGCTGCAATGTCAGAAATTTGGTTTTGTGTTTCCAGCCAGCTGTTCACTGTAGATTTTGGTAACATCAATTAACAAGCAAATGAACAAAGTTCCTCAAAACTAAGCTTTACTTCAAATGAATGGCAGTGACCTTTCTCAATGTCACATTGTTGTGAGACATTGTTTGTGTGATTTTATTAGCATTATATAAATCAGATGAGTCTTCTTCTTAATTTATTATATATGTCCATGTGAACCAAATACTTATAAGACTAAGATAAAACGTACAATTTTAATCAACTTTTCAATTTACTTTTCTCATTTGCTTCATTCTCTTTGTATGCATTGTTGAAAAGCATACATAGGTAGACTCAAGTGTAGTGCACTATTGTGAGCTGCTTGTCATTGTCTCGCCCAATGTGTTCACCCAGCTCCGAGGGGAGCATTGCTCTCTTTCAACAAATGATTAAAAGAGAATTAATTTGTTAAAAGAAGTAAATCTGAAAACTGTATGCTCTATTTCCTGAACGAAAACAAGTTTAGGTTTATGTCTCTTTAAGGTCTATTTCTCAACTCTATATGTTTTTTTTTAATAACAAGTTTGCTAAGAAGAAGGGGGCGTGCTATTTCTGCAGACACAAATTCAAAGTTTTGAGAACTACAAAACCAAGAATATGTGATAATATCTTCTAGACAGACGCCTAGATTTAGAGTTCTGCGTTAGCCGTCCAAACCAGCGTTAGGGGGTCCTAACGCTGGTTTTGGCCGCCCGCTGGTATTTAGAGTCAGTCAGGAAAGGGTCTAACGCTCACTTTCCAGCCGCGACTTTTCCATACCGCAGATCCCCTTACGTCAATTGCGTATCCTATCTTTTCAATGGGATCTTTCTAACGCTGGTATTTAGAGTCTTGGCTGAAGTGAGCGTTAGAACTCTAACGACAAAACTCCAGCCACAGAAAAAAATCAGGAGTTAAGAGCTTTCTGGGCTAACGCCGGTTCATAAAGCTCTTAACTACTGTGCTCTAAAGTACACTAACACCCATAAACTACCTATGCACCCCTAAACCGAGGTCCCCTCACATCGCCGCCACTCTAATAAAAATTTTTAACCCCTAATCTGCCGACCGCACACCGCCGCAACCTACATTATCCCTATGTACCCCTAATCTGCTGCCCCTAACATCGCCGACCCCTATATTATATTTATTACCCCCTAATCTGCCCCCCCCCCAACGTCGCCGCTACCTAACTACACTTATTAACCCCTAATCTGCCGACCGGACCTCGCCGCCACTATAATAAATGTATTAACCCCTAAACCGCCTCACTCCCGCCTCAAAAACCCTATAATAAATAGTATTAACCCCTAATCTGCCCTCCCTAACATCGCCGACACCTAACTTCAAGTATTAACCCCTAATCTGCCAACCGGACCTCGCCGCTACTCTAATAAATGTATTAATTTATATATATACTTACCTGTAAAATAAACCATAATATAGCTACAATATAACGAATAATTATATTGTAGCTATTTTAGGATTTATATTTATTTTACAGGCAACTTTGTATTTATTTTAACTAGGTACAATAGCTATTAAATAGTTAATAACTATTTAATAGCTACCTAGTTAAAATAACTACAAAATTACCTGTAAAATAAATCCTAACCTAAGCTACAATTAAACCTAACACTACACTATCAATAAATTAATTAACTAAACTATCTACAATTATCTACAATTAAATCAACTAAACTAAATTACAAAAAAAACAAAACACTAAATTACAAAAAATAAAAAAAGATTACAAGAATTTTAAACTAATTACACCTACTCTATGCCCCCTAAAAAAATAACAAAGCCCCCCAAAATAAAAAATGCCCTACCCTATTCTAAAATAAAAATGTAACAGCTCTTTTACCTTACCAGCCCTTAAAAGGGCCTTTTGCGCGGCATGCCCCAAAGAAAACAGCTCTTTTGCATTTAAATAAACATACAATACCCCCCCCCACATTACAACCCACCACCCACATACCCCTAATCTAACCCAAACACCCCTTAAAAAACCTAACTCTAAGCCCCTGAAGATCTCCCTACCTTATCTTCACCACACCGGATATCACCGATCCGTCCAGAAGAGGGTCCGAAGTCTTCATCCTATCCGGCAAGAAGAGGTCCAGAAGAGGGTCCGAAGTCTTCATCCTATCCGGCAAGAAGAGGACATCCGGACCGGTAGACATGTTCATCCAGGCGGCGTCTTCTATCTTCATCCATCCGGCGCGGAGCGGGTCCATCTTGAAGCAGCCGACACGGATCCATCCTCTTCTTCCGGCGACTCCCGACGAATGAAGGTTCCTTTAAGTGACGTCATCCAAGATGGCGTCCCTCGAATTCCGATTGGCTGATAGGATTCTATCAGCCAATCGGAATTAAGGTAGGAAAAATCTGATTGGCTGATTGAATCAGCCAATCAGATTCAAGTTCAATCGGATTGGCTGATCCAATCAGCCAATCAGATTGAGCTTGCATTCTATTGGCTGTTCCGATCAGCCAATAGAATGCAAGCTCAATCTGATTGGCTGATTGGATCAGCCAATCCAATTGAACTTGGATCTGATTGGCTGATTCAATCAGCCAATCAGATTTTTCCTACCTTAATTCCGATTGGCTGATAGAATCCTATCAGCCAATCGGAATTCGAGGGACACCATCTTGGATGACGTCACTTAAAGGAACCTTCATTCGTCGGGAGTCGCTGGAAGAAGAGGATGGATCCGCGTCGGCTGCTTCAAGATGGTCCCGCTGCGCGCCGGATGGATGAAGATAGAAGACGCCGCCTGGATGAACATGTCTACCGATCCGGATGTCCTCTTCTTGCCGGATAGGATGAAGACTTCGGACCCTCTTCTAGACCTCTTCTTGCCGGATAGGATGAAGACTTCGGACCCTCTTCTGGACGGATCGGTGATACCCGGCGTGGTGAAGATAAGGTAGGGAGATCTTCAGGGGCTTAGTGTTAGGTTTTTAAGGGGTGTTTGGGTTAGATTAGGGGTATGTGGGTGGTGGGTTGTAATGTTGAGGGGGGTATTGTATGTTAATTTAAATGCAAAAGAGCTGTTTTCTTTGGGGCATGCCCCGCAAAAGGCCCTTTTAAGGGCTGGTAAGGTAAAAGAGCTGTTAAATTTTTATTTTAGAATAGGGTAGGGCATTTTTTTTATTTTGGGGGGCTTTGTTATTTTTTTAGAGGGCTTAGAGTATGTGTAATTAGTTTAAAATTCTTGTAATCTTTTTTTATTTTTTGTAATTTAGTGTTTGTTTGTTTTTTGTAATTTAGTTTAGTTGATTTAATTGTAGATAATTGTAGATAGTTTAGTTAATTAATTTATTGATAGTGTAGTGTCAGGTTTAATTGTAACTTAGGTTAGGGTTTATTTTACAGGTAATTTTGTAATTATTTTAACTAGGTAGCTATTAAATAGTTATTAACTATTTAATAGCTATTGTACCTAGTTAAAATAAATACAAAGTTGCCTGTAAAATAAATATAAATCCTAAAATAGCTACAATATAATTATTCGTTATATTGTAGCTATATTAGGGTTTATTTTACAGGTAAGTATTTAGCTTTAAATAGGATTAATTTATTTAATAAGAGTTAATTTATTTCGTAAGATAAAAATTATATTTAACTTAGGGGGGTGTTAGTGTTAGGGTTAGACTTAGCTTTAGGGGTTAATACATTTATTAGAGTAGCTGCGAGGTCCAGTCGGCAGATTAGGGGTTAATACTTGAAGTTAGGTGTCGGCGATGTTAGGGAGGGTAGATTAGGGGTTAATAAAATTTATTATAGGGTTTTTGAGGCGGGAGTGAGGCGGTTTAGGGGTTAATACATTTATTATAGTGGCGGCGAGGTCCGGTCGGCAGATTAGGGGTTAAGAAGTGTAGGTAGGTAGTGGCGACGCTGGGGGGGGCAGATTAGGGGGTAATAAATATAAAATAGGGGTCGGCGATGTTAGGGGCAGCAGATTAGGGGTACATAGGGATAATGTAGGTTGCAGTGGTGTACGGAGCGGCAGATTAGGGGTTAATAATAAAATGCAGGGTTCAGCGATAGCGGGGGCGGCAGATTAGGGGTTAATAAGTGTAAGGTTAGGGATGTTTAGACTCTGGGTACATGTTAGGGTGTTAGGTGCAGACTTAGGAAGTGTTTCCCCATAGGAAACAATGGGGCTGCGTTAGGAGCTGAACGCTGCTTTTTTGCAGGTGTTAGGTTTTTTCAGCTCAAACTGCCCCATTGTTTCCTATGGGGGAATAGTGCACGAGCACGTTTTTGAAGCTGGCCACGTCCGTAAGCAACTCTGGTATTGAGAGTTGAAGTGGCGGTAAATATGCCTGTACGCTCCTTTTTGGAGCCTAACGCAGCCCTTCAGAAAACTCTAAATACCAGCGTTGTTTAAAAGGTACGGGGGAAAAAAACACGCGTAGCTAACGCACCCCTTCTAACGCAAAACTCTAAATCTAGGTGAGAAAAAATACCAAAAACTATCTTACCTCTGGGAGAGCATGACATTGTGAATGGATTTAGTAAGATTGTCCAATGTTGCGCTCACAAAACACTTAAATAAGGTTATTCGGAAACAATAAGATTACAAGATCTAGCAAACTAGTTTCACAGCAGAATTCCTGATTTTATTATTATTATCAGGTATTTGTAGAGCGCCAACAGGTTCCGCAGCGCTATGAACATGGGTGGTATATTAAAAAAAATATTACAGGGATCAAATGGGGAGAGAGGGTCCTGCCGAGAGTTGCACTGTTGTAGTCAGCTCTTATGAAGGTGAACTACAAACAGCTGGGCTCATAGGCTTAGATGCTATGGGGTTTTAGGGGATAGCAGTGAAGAGAGGTTGTAGGTTGTAAGCATCCCTGAATAGTAGAGTCTTCAGGGAGCACTTGAAGCTTTTAAAACTAGGGGAGATTCTTGTGGAGCGAGGCAGAGAGATTTTTGTGTATCGTATGTACCTTTCTTTCCTAGACGTATTGGTGGGCTTAGGGGCGTACCACAAGAAGGCTGTGACTGCACAGTTTAAGAGATGCTACAGTGAATATACAGGGTCAGCTCCATTAAACGTGGTGCCAATGTCTTGAGCGCAATAGTGACCTACGTAGGAGGACAGGTTACTGTAAATCTATAAAGAATCTTCTTGTTGCATGTAAATTGTGGTTTTCAAAAACATTAAATTGTTCTCCAAATATGATGCATGTATCTTAAAGTCCATATATTTTTTTATTTAAACAATTTATATCTCTACCATCTTTTCTGCAAATTGAGATACATAACATTAATAAATATTAACACATTCATTATAAACAATAACAACAAATAAGCCCCAACCGAGCTAACAGGAGTCTTAGCCTGAGCCTTTGCCTTAGCCTGAGCATTAAGCCTGCTATTAGTACGGCTCTGGAAAAAGACGATCAGGTTAGCACACTCTCCAGAGTGCGTTAAGAGTGTAAAGGGCTCAAAAGTGTATATATAAACACATACAGTAAATACTGATGTAAATACAAAAATATATATACATACATACACACACACACATATATACAGTATATATATATATATATATATATATATATATATACATGTGTATATATATATATATATATATATATATATATATATATATACAATTATATATATATATATATATATATACACAAACATACACACATACATTATAGCCCTTGTCAAATACCATATACCTTTAACCCTTATAAGAACAAAATTATTAATATTTACATTAAATATTTTAATCAGAAAGTGTATGTATAAGTGTCATAGTTTATTTTAATGTTTTTAAGTTGTGTTTGGTGCAAACTTTTTTAACCCTTACACTTTACTCTAGGGAGTAGATTAATCATAGTGCGAGCGGACATGATACGATATAGCGTATCATGTCCGCTGCACATCAATAAATCTTGTTCACATCTTGTGAACTGCTGGTGCAATGCCACCCCCTGCAGATTTGCGGGCAATTGGCCGCTAGCAGGGGTGTCAATCAACCGGATCGTATTCAATCGAGTTGATTTCTGTCCGCGGCCTCAGAGCAGGTGGACAAGTTATGGAGCAACGGTCTTTAGACCGCTGCTTCATAACTTCTGTTTCCAGCAAGCCCCTAAATCAGCCCCTAGGTCTTCAGGCACACTAATCAACTTGAGTGCAACCCTTTACTTTTAACTTGTAATATGTGTGCTAGTTAATGCAGTCGTGATATTGCTTATTGCGCCACTTGTAATCTAGCCATATATATCTACCATTTAAAAAAACTATCAAATATCAAACATTGGCTTTACAAACTATATAAATAGTATTGTTTATGTAAAACATAATGATTGTAAATTTATAATTACATTTATTGTGATGTGTTCCAGATGGCAAGAAAGAGCAGATACCGGGAGAAAGGACACCACACTATCTGAGGACTATTATAAATATTACCCCAAGGGGTAACCGCTCCTCCCCGTTTCTACCAGAGTCCTTTTTGGTCAACCCAACCTCAAAAAGGCAGACAGGAGTGAGGTCCATAGACCTAGTAGAAGGAGAGTCAGGAGGGTTATTGCCGATTAGAGCCCAGAGATTAGCCCTGCACCAGCCCCTAACACAGTCATTAAAACTCACACACAGCATCCCAGCTCAATTCAATTCCTTGGTACTATTTGCACCCCCCCCCCCCCGCAGCAAAATTCACATGCAGAGTTACCCATTGTTCCTACTGCGGCAGAGCAGGATGCTGCTGCGTCACCTGCCTCCACAACCCTACGGCAGCACCCAGGTAGGTAACATAGACTTCTATCTATTATCATCCATTTTTTTCATAGTGAATGTAATTTTTGTAGCTGAACCCACGACAAGCCTTAGGAACATCCACAAATTTACTTGAGTTGGGAGGGTTAAACAAAAAGATGAACTCATCATGCATGTTCACTACATAAACACATTTACCATGATTATTTAATCTTTTGCCCCCCCCTCTCACTCAAATAAATAACCTGTATTAAAAAAATGCAACAATCTGTAAATGTTCATACAAATAAAAGAAAACACACAAATTGTTTCAATTTTTATTGTACTCAGCTGAAACCTCGTTGTGCCCGATCATGTTTCACATTGATTTTTGAGGGATGAATTAAGACACCATTTTATTACACATTTTTGTAAAAACACAATGAATAAGAAGACACAGAGCGCTGATAGTAATTTTTAGCAACAGAAGTTTGCGTAGATCTAGAAAATTAAATCTGTGTATGAACAAGTTGCAAGTATGGTTCTAATTCTTCTTAAGTCCACAAGGAGATAATGAGCTTGTGACTGAGCAGAGTGGTGGGACGCTCTTGGATGTTTAGGTGTCTAAGCTGTGTCTCAGGGATATTTACAAAGCCCTTCAGTGCTAAAGGAGCCTAGGGATCACATCAGCACTGAAGGGACTGGAAACATTGACATTGAGTCCTCCATTTATTCTTGGTAAGATTTCACAAGCAGCCACATCAGCAGAACAGTGATTAGCACAATCATGAAGTTGAGGAAAAGCTCTTGTGTTGATCGCTCCATCCTTGAGCCTTGTCAGGAGTTGGCAGGGACCACGTAAGAATTGGAAGGCCGCTTCAAGAAATTTCCTAGCAGGATCTCCAGCAACCTATAAAGAAGCAATCACAGGGCTTACTCATAAATACATAGTCTATAGGAGATTTTCAAAGAACAAGCTGTTTTCTTTTTAAACATCATCTCTAGGGCAGACGAACAGTAAAAGGATATTATTATTATTATCATCATCATTATTTATTTTAGAGAGCCAATAGATTCTGCAGCAATAATATAAACTATATATATATATCCAATTAAAGTGAATGTACACTGTCAGTACCTTGATTGGTTTCTCTAATCCTAATTTTTTAGAAACACATTTATATTAAAAGAGGAGCGCTATGTAACGCTCGAGCGTTAACTGTGCTAGAAGTAAGCATTTTGCACACGTCGGGTTGCCCTCGTATTACAAATTGAAAGTAAACTGGCTTTGCTCGCAGGCTAACCTGATCTGCGTAAAAAGCTGAAATTAGAATATTGCGCGCAATAACCTATTCCCCCATAGAAGTTGATGGAACAAAAAAGTGGGGGGAAAAACTAACACCCATCTTTGGTTCAGCACCTGGGTAGTGCTTGTTGATTGGTGGCTAAATATAGTCACCAATCAGCAAGCGCTTTCCAGGGTTCTGAACCAAAAATGGGCCGGCTCGTGAGCTTACATTACTGCTTTTTCAAATAAAGATACCAAGAGAACAACGAATATTTGATAATACGAGTACATTAGAAATTTGCTTAAAATTGCATGCTCTATCTGAATCATGAAAGAAAAAAATTGGGTTCAATATCCCTTTAACTGCAAAGGGCTCCAATGCACTGGCATATGTATATACAGTATGTCTTTATATGTATACATATGTATTTATGTGTTTATATGTGTTTATATCTCTGTAAATACATATATACACATATAAACACATAAATACATATGTATTAGAGATGTATAAGTATGTATCTCTATGTTAAAGTCCTTTGCCTGCCTTTTGTTTCCCCAACACCTGAAACTTCATATCTTTGAGCCCTTATAACCTTTTTGTGCAATATTTTTTTAATCCTATTTATTACACAGTGTTATTATTAGTGTAACTGTACTTTCTAATGTAATTTTCATGTGTTTTGTGAGACTTTTTTGTTTTGCGAAACAGTTAACCAGAGCTCTGACTCGCGTTTACTTCAATTGCTCTCAAGCGGTCACGTTAACTTTCAACTTGTAATACAAGGGAAAACCCAACGCACGTAAACACCCACTATAAACCCCTTATCGCTTGCGCGTACCTGTTAGCGCTTCACTCGTAATCTAGCCCTAAGTAGGCTGGAGCAGCATATTTTAGAAACAAAATCAATATTTTACAGGAGGGGGATAACAAGATTTTATTTGGTGATTAGTTTTTTAGATAGACTTAAAGGGATACTGAACCCAAATTTTAAGCAACGTTCTAATTTACTCCTATTATCAATTTTTCTTTGTTCTCTTGCTATCTTTATTTGAAAAAGCAGGAATGTAAGCTTACAAGCCGGCCCATCCTTGGTTCAGCCCCTGGTTAGCGCTTGCTGATTGATAGCTAAATGTAGCTACCAATCAGCAAGCCCAATCCAGGTGCTGAACCAAAGGTGGGCCGGGTCGTAAGCTCACATTCCTGCTTTTTCAAATAAAGATACAAAGAGAACAAAGGAAAAGTTATAGTAGGAGTAAATTAGAACTTTGCTTAAAACTGCTTGCTCTGTCTGAATCATGAAAGAAAAAAAATTGGCTTCAGTATCCTTTTGAACCTTTTAGATCAGTGAACTATCATGTAATATTTATTCTTTTATGAATGCACATTATAAATATATTGTGCTTATGGCTTGTCTCCAAATGCACAAATCTACATGTAATGAAGATTTAACCAATTTATTAACATTAACAATTTTCCCATATAAATTATTTTTTAAACAATTATGATTTTTTTTTTTTTTACTCTCAATTTCAAAGTAAAAACTCAGCAATGGATGATAAAATCCTATGGAAGTGATGAAGCTTAACAGCTTAACACCCTGTCCTCAGCAGTAAAAATAACAGTTTGTTTCAGATAAATCCCTTTCGAAAACACAGTGCGCTGACTAGTTTACTAATCAGAGGTGAAAGATACATCAATAGCATTCATATTGCTTCCAGCATTTGAATGTAGTTGCCCTTACTATACAAAAATAAAAAAATATTATGAAATCATTGCATTATAGAACTCAATGTTCTATAGCACAGATGGTTTAACAGACCATTTGAATAATATATTCCTGAACTGATTGTACTTAGGTAAAGACAACTATTTTTTTTAATAAAAACACCACGTAAGATTGAGATCATGTTGCTTTGCTTAAAGGCACATTTTGGTGCCAGAATGATATGCTCTAATTTGTTAACAAATACATTTATCATAGCTGAGCCTACTGGTTAAGCACATAGGTAAAGTCATGGTATCACGGCTGGTCAGCCAATTAAGAGTGGCAGTCACATGACCCCACTAATGACCGGTTATATTATGCATTGAGAGCTACAAGGTTGCTGGCTGCTCCCAATTAGGACTTTACTCATATGATTAACCTCTTTGCAGGTGTGAAATTCCCCTTTAACTGTACATTCTGAAGATATTCAATAAATATATAGTTTTACATTGTGTTTTAGTTTTTCTTAAAATTTGAATTGGTTTGTATGACTCGCTAATTGGAGCTTTGTCTAATACCTTAATATTTTATATTAAAAACATTAAATAAAGCTATATCAAAATAAATAACTTAAATAAAGGGACACTCAAATAAAAAATAAACTTTCATGATTCAGAAAGAGCACATAATTTTAAGAATTTTTCCAATTTACTTCCATTATCAAATTTAGCACAGTCTTTTTATATTTATACTTTTTGAGGCACCAGCTCGTACTGAGCATGTACACAAGCTCACAGGGTATATGTATATTATTCTGTGATTGGCTAATGTCTGTCACATGATACAGGGGGCCGGAAAATGGGAGAAAAAATTAATTTGCCAGAAAAAAAAATCCTCTGCTTTTGTGAAATCCAGAGTAAATGTTATTGCATTGTCTTTTATTATGTACCTGTTAATTATGCAATTCTAATGTATGTAGTGGTCCTTTAATTATTAGCCTGAGAGTTTTGATTGCTGTTTTCAGTTAATTTAATACATTTTCTGCATATGCCGACAGTTAATTATTTTGATATTACTAAGAAAAATAAGTGTGTAACTTTCTTTTATGTCATAAACTGACTTTTTTGGCCATATTTATATATTAAGTCAATTAAACAGACATTGCTTAATCCCACATTCTTTTCAGACACTATTGTAATATTTACAAAATGAATATTGTAAATATAATGTTACATAGACAAAAATCTTTGCATAGATTATACATCGCTCACTACAATGTGCTTGTATTGTGTATACGAAAACATTCTTGGGAATCTACAGAATAGCAGAAAAAATCATCTGGCTAAAAATATTCTCATCTATTTTTACAAGTTATTTTTACATGTGTAAAGAAATTAAAGTGTTTAAATAAACATTCATTGTATTTTCTATAAATACAAATATGGAGTAAACTCTACAAGTATAATGTATACATATATGTTCCAAACAAACGCAAAATGTTTACATGATGCTTTAATGATCATTTATTAATATGTGTGTAGGAAAAGATCCCAGGCGAGGAATGTTTGCTCATATTCTTCATTTATTAAGAACTGTCTTTTTGTATATAGAAGTATCAAGCCTCTACAACCTATACCTTATATATTACATGGAGAGACCATATTAAGAGTATGTGCCCAAATTTGTAATAATCTTCTAAAAATAATTAAAATCCATAATATATAACAAAAAGCACAGCTGCTGATAAAATAATTTGTGCTTTAGCCACGATCCTGATATAATAAACATAATCAGTTTGCTCAGTAAACCTGCAAAGACAAAATAGCTTAGATTACAAGTGGAGCTCAAGAATATTAGCATTATTGTGCAATAACATCTCTTGAGCGCAATCAATAGCGCTTATATTTTTGCACTCATCTTCCAAGTTATTTTTTGTAACTCGAGGGATGCATGGCAAATGGCACTGGTGCGCTAAAGCATTCACATAATACACTTTTATGGGGGTGGTGCAATTCATGTTGGATATCACTCAAGCGCTAAGCTGGGGGGTGCTAAACTGCGGTTGTGCTAAGCCAATGTTGTGAAGTACTGGAATTCTTCATGTATTTTTGTACTACACTATTAATATTATTCAGTTGTTAAAAAGCACTACATTTTACTGGTGTATTTTGGATTGCGCTTAAGTGCAAAATGTTACTTAATAGCAATGAGAGCTATGATTGCGCTCCGCTTGTAATCTAGCTCAATATATTTCCTATAAAAGGCATTTTTGTATTTTAGAAGTTTTTTTCTTCTGTGTTCTGATATGCGTAAAAAAAGGCCTGAGACACAATATTTTATTTTCTGCTAAGCGAAAACTATTAATGCTGTATGTGTTTGAAAACAGGAGAAATGTGTCAGTGCTGAAAAAAATATTAATAAGTATTCCAATTACAAAATTAAACTCCCAAATCAAACACTTTATTATCTTATTATTCTATATTATAACATTCTCTGGTAAAAAAACGTTTCATTTCAGATTTTTTTTTTGCTGTTACATTTCTTTCTTTCTTTCTTGTAAAATATAAATATGTGTGTGTTGTCTGTAGATGTATGTGTCTGTTTATACTGTGTTTCTGAATCTAGATAAGGCATTGTTCAGGTAGGTCGTCCATATGGAAAGCGCAGTATGTATTTCTTGTTTGCTAATTAGCCCTCCAAGTAAAAATGTTGGACACCCCTTTTATAAAAGAATGTTGTGGTAATAACTTATTTTAATATAAAAAGAATATGCTTAAAGGGGCAGTCAAGTCAAAATTAAACTTTCATAATTCAGATAGAGTATGCAATTTTAACTTTCCAATTTACTTTTAACATCAAATTTGCTTTATTCTCTTGGTATTTTTTGTTAAAAACTAAACCTAGGTAAGCTCATAAACTGATTTCTAAGCTGTGGAAGGCCATCTCTTATCTCAGTGCATTTTGACAGTTTTTTACAGTTAGACACTGCTAGTTCATGTGTGTCATATAGATAGCATTGTGAGTTATTTATGAGTCAGCACTGATTGGCTAAAATGCAAGTCTGTCAAAAGAACTGAGATAAGGATGCAGTCTGCAGAGGCTTAGATACAAGGTAATCACAGAGGTAAACAGTGTATTAATATAACTGTGTTGGTTATGCAAAACTGGGCAATTAGTAATAAAAGGATTATCAATCGTTTTAAACAATAACTATTTTAGACTGTCCCTTTAACCTGCATGAATAAAATTCAATACATACATATTAAAAGTTGTATTCTATTTGGACACGTAAATAACGGAAACTATTGCCCTTGAGTATGCCCAGTCTGCCTGTCAATCAAGTAGGTCACTGTATCTGGTGCCATTTATACATGTTGGCAGTCATGCTTGTCACTGAGTATACATAACAGCACATGTACAACATTTACAGTAGTATGCCAGTTTGATTGACAGGTATACTGTGATCACATGACAGCAATAATTTATATTCTTAAAATGAACAAATGAGTTTAAATGGTTATTAAAGATATACAGGATTTTTGCTACAGCTTAAGAACTTTCTATTCAGCTAAATACAGACCTCCTGGTATATATAATGAGAACAGCTAATGTCATTAACGAGTTATTGAATATGTTTACAGATGATGAAACTGGGCCACTTGTCATCCAGAGATACAGCAATATCAGAGTAGGTGAGTCTATTAGGTTAGGTCCATGTGTGAATGTTTTATCTGCAGACAGATCCTAAATTTAAGGCCTTTTGTTGGTACCTAAGTATTAAAGATAGACAACAACCACTACCTATTTATTTGTATTAAAGCATTCTTTATATATACTACAACAACTAGTAGCACAATATACATGTATGCTTAAAGGGACACTAAACTCAAAATGTTTATTTCATGATTCAGGTTGAGAATTCAATTTTAAACAACATTTCAATTTACTTCTATTATCTAATTTGCTTCATTCTTTAGATATCCTTTGTTGGAGAAATAGCAATGCAGAGCCAATCACATGAGGCATCTATGTACGTGCAGCCACCAATCAGCAGCTACTGAGCCTATCTAGATATGATTTTCAGCAAATGATATCATGAGAATGAAGCAAATTAGATAATAGAAGTAAATTAGAAAGTTGTTTAAAATCACATGCTCTTTCTAAATCATGAAAGAAAAAATTTGGGTTTCATGTCCCTTTAAAGGGAAGGCAAAGGCAAAGCTAAACTTAAATGAATTGGATGGACCATCACATTTTAAAGGGGCATTAAACACTAAATAAATTCTAGATATAATGAGAATAACATGTAGATGTATTTTTTAAAGTTGAATTAGCTGTTTAAGTATTGACAATTAAGTGTAAAGTTTTTTAGGCCTAGATTTAGAGTTCGGCGGTAGCCGTCAAAACCAGCGTTAGAGGCTCCTAACGCTGGTTTTGGGCGCCCGCTGGTATTTGGAGTCAGTGATTAAAGGGTCTAACGCTCACTTTACAGCCGCGACTTTTCCATACCGCAGATCCCCCTACGCCATTTGCGTAGCCTATCTTTTCAATGGGATCTTCCTAACGCCGGTATTTAGAGTCGTTTCTGCAGTGAGCGTTAGAGCTCTAACGACAAGATTCCAGCCGCCTGAAAATAGCAGGAGTTAAGAGCTTTCTGGCTAACGCCGGTTTATAAAGCTCTTAACTACTGTACCCTAAAGTACACTAACACCCATAAACTACCTATGTACCCCTAAACCGAGGTCCCCCCACATCGCCGCCACTCGATTAAAATTTTTAACCCCTAATCTGCCGACCGCCACCTACGTTATACTTATGTACCCCTAATCTGCTGCCCCTAACACCGCCGACCCCTGTATTATATCTATTAACCCCTAACTTGCCCCCCACAACGTCGCCGCAAGCTACTTAAAATAATTAACCCCTAATCTTCCGACCGCAAATCGCCGCCACCTACGTTATCCCTATGTACCCCTAATCTGCTACCCCTAACATCGCCGACCCCTATGTTATATTTATTAACCCCTAATCTGCCCCCCACAACGTCGCCGACACCTACCTACACTTATTAACCCCTAATCTGCCGAGCGGACCTGAGCGCTACTATAATAAAGTTATTAACCCCTAATCCGCCTCACTAACCCTATCATAAATAGTATTAACCCCTAATCTGCCCTCCCTAACATCGCCGACACCTACCTTCAATTATTAACCCCTAATCTGCCGACCGGAGCTCACCGCTATTCTAATAAATGTATTAACCCCTAAAGCTAAGTCTAACCCTAACACTAACACCCCCCTAAGTTAAATATAATTTTTATCTAACGAAATAAATTAACTCTTATTAAATAAATAATTCCTATTTAAAGCTAAATACTTACCTGTAAAATACATCCTAATATAGCTACAATATAAATTATAATTATATTATAGCTATTTTAGGATTAATATTTATTTTACAGGCAACTTTGTAATTATTTTAACCAGGTACAATAGCTATTAAATAGTTAAGAACTATTTAATAGTTACCTAGTTAAAATAATTACAAATTTACCTGTAAAATAAATCCTAACCTAAGATATAATTAAACCTAACACTACCCTATCAATAAAATAATTAAATAAACTACCTACAATTACCTACAATTAACCTAACACTACACTATCAATAAATTAATTAAACACAATTGCTACAAATAAATAAAATTAAATAAACTATCTAAAGTACAAAAAATAAAAAAGAACTAAGTTACAGAAAATAATAAAATATTTACAAACATAAGAAAAATATTACAACAATTTTAAACTAATTACACCTACTCTAAGCCCCCTAATAAAATAACAAAGCCCCCCAAAATAAAAAATTCCCTACCCTATTCTAAAATACAAATATTACAAGCTCTTTTACCTTACCAGCCCTGAACAGGGCCCTTTGCGGGGCATGCCCCAAGAATTTCAGCTCTTTTGCCTGTAAAAAAAAACATACAATACCCCCCCCCCAACATTACAACCCACCACCCACATACCCCTAATCTAACCCAAACCCCCCTTAAATAAACCTAACACTACCCCCCTGATGATCTTCCTACCTTGTCTTCACCATGCCAGGTTCACCGATCCGTCCTGGCTCCAAGATCTTCATCCAACCCAAGCGGGGGCTAGACATCCACTGAAGAAGTCCAGAAGAGGGTCCAAAGTCTTCCTCCTATCCGGCAAGAAGAGGACATCCGGACCGGCAAACATCTTCTCCAAGCGGCATCTTCTATCTTCTTCCATCCGATGACGACCGGCTCCATCTTGAAGACCTCCAGCGCGGATCCATCCTCTTCTTCCGACGACTAGACGACGAATGACGGTTCCTTTAAGGGACGTCATCCAAGATGGCGTCCCTCGAATTCCGATTGGCTGATAGGATTCTATCAGCCAATCGGAATTAAGGTAGGAATTTTCTGATTGGCTGATGGAATCAGCCAATCAGAATATAGTTCAATCCGATTGGCTGATCCAATCAGCCAATCAGATTGAGCTCGCATTCTATTGGCTGTTCCGATCAGCCAATAGAATGCGAGCTCAATCTGATTGGCTGATTGGATCAATCGGAATTCGAGGGACGCCATCTTGGAAGGAACCGTCATTCGTCGTCTAGTCGTCGGAAGAAGAGGATGGATCCGCGCTGGAGGTCTTCAAGATGGAGCCGGTCGTCATCGGATGGAAGAAGATAGAAGATGCCGCTTGGAGAAGATGTTTGCCGGTCCGGATGTCCTCTTCTTGCCGGATAGGAGGAAGACTTTGGACCCTCTTCTGGACTTCTTCAGTGGATGTCTAGCCCCCGCTTGGGTTGGATGAAGATCTTGGAGCCAGGACGGATCGGTGAACCTGGCATGGTGAAGACAAGGTAGGAAGATCATCAGGGGGGTAGTGTTAGGTTTATTTAAGGGGGGTTTGGGTTAGATTAGGGGTATGTGGGTGGTGGGTTGTAATGTTGGGGGGGGGGTATTGTATGTTTTTTTTTACAGGCAAAAGAGCTGAAATTCTTGGGGCATGCCCCGCAAAGGGCCCTGTTCAGGGCTGGTAAGGTAAAAGAGCTTGTAATATTTGTATTTTAGAATAGGGTAGGGAATTTTTTATTTTGGGGGGCTTTGTTATTTTATTAGGGGGCTTAGAGTAGGTGTAATTAGTTTAAAATTGTTGTAATATTTTTCTTATGTTTGTAAATATTTTATTATTTTCTGTAACTTAGTTCTTTTTTATTTTTTGTACTTTAGATAGTTTATTTAATTTTATTTATTTGTAGCAATTGTGTTTAATTAATTTATTGATAGTGTAGTGTTAGGTTAATTGTAGGTAATTGTAGGTAGTTTATTTAATTATTTTATTGATAGGGTAGTGTTAGGTTTAATTATATCTTAGGTTAGGATTTATTTTACAGGTAAATTTGTTATTATTTTAACTAGGTAACTATTAAATAGTTCTTAACTATTTAATAGCTATTGTACCTGGTTAAAATAATTAAAAAGTTGCCTGTAAAATAAATATTAATCCTAAAATAGCTATAATATAATTATAATTTATATTGTAGCTATATTAGGATTTATTTTACAGGTAAGTATTTAGCTTTAAATAGGAATCATTTATTTAATAAGAGTTAATTTATTTCGTTAGATAAAAATTATATTTAACTTAGGGGGGTGTTAGTGTTAGGGTTAGACTTAGCTTTAGGGGTTAATCCATTTATTAGAATAGCGGTGAGCTCCGATCGGAAGATTAGGGGTTAATAATTGAAGGTAGGTGTCGGCGATGTTAGGGAGGGCAGATTAGGGGTTAATACTATTTATGATAGGGTTAGTGAGGCGGATTAGGGGTTAATAACTTTATTATAGTAGCGCTCAGGTCCGCTCGGCAGATTAGGGGTTAATAAGTGTAGGCAGGTGTCGGCGACGTTGTGGGGGGCAGATTAGGGGTTAATAAATATAACATAGGGGTCGGCGATGTTAGGGCAGCAGATTAGGGGTACATAGGGATAACGTAGGTGGCGGCGGTTTACGGAGCGGCAGATTAGGGGTTAAAAGTGTAATGCAGGGGTCAGCGATAGCGGGGGCGGCAGATTAGGAGTTAATAAGTGTAAGGTTAGGGGTGTTTAGACTCGGGGTACATGTTAGGGTGTTAGGTGCAGACTTAGGAGGTGTTTCCCCATAGGAAACAATGGGGCTGCGTTAGGAGCTGAACGCTGCTTTTTTGCAGGTGTTAGGTTTTTTTTCAGCTCAAACAGCCCCATTGTTTCCTATGGGAGAATCGTGCACGAGCACGTTTTTGATGCCGGCCGCGTCCGTAAGCAACTCTGGTATCGAGAGTTGCATTTGCGGTAAAAATGCTCTACGCTCCTTTTTTGGAGCCTAACGCAGCATTTGTTTGAACTCTCGATACCAGAGTTAAATTTATGGTGCGGCCAGAAAAAAACCCGCGGAGCGTTAACAGCCCTTTTACCGCCGAACTCTAAATCTAGGCCTTAGTGTCTATAAAACAATGGGAGCTGCCATGTTGTAACTTAGGTTACCTTCTCTGCTCTGGCCAATTAGGGGCAGTTATAAATAGGTCACTAGAATGTGCAGCCAATGGCTGTGTGGAATTTAACAGTGTTATAAACTTCAATTTCTAACAGGAACTGAAAAGTTCACAATTTCAGAATGGAATTACGGGAAAACAGGACAGAAGAAATAATGAACGTATACTGCAGAGTTTTTCTATAGATACAATTTATCATTTTATATTACCATCTCAAAGTGTTTCATGTCCCTTTAAGCAACTTTCCAATGTTTTTCTATGATCAATTTTGCTTTGTTCTCTTAGCATCCTTTGTTAAAGAGTAATCCTAGGTGAGCTCAGGAGCGTGCATGTCTCTTTAGCCATCTGGCAGCAATGCTTACAATATCTAACCAATGTTTTACATATTTGCAAATACTGCTGCCATAAAAAGAAGTGCACACTCCAATCAGCCTGTTTAGTGTTACTCCTTAACAAGGGATACAGAGAGAACAAAGCGAATCTCATAATAGAAGTGAATTGGAAAGGTGTTTAAAATGAGTTATGTGCATTCAGAGGTTTTGTCCGCTGGTGCAGCTCTGCTATTTTTGGAGCCAAATTTATTTCTTCTTCTTGAAACTGCAACACATCAAGATCTGAATTTGCACAAATTTTAGTGTGCTGCAGTTTCACAAGAATAAATTTGGCTCTGAAATTAAGTATTCAGAGGTATCCGAAACCTCAGAATCCAGATATCTATTTAAAATGACACGCTCTATCTGAATCCCGAAAGTTTACGTTTGACTTACACACACAGCACCACTAAAATGTACATTTCTTATCTATTATTTGGTCTCAAAAAAAGACTAATGGAATGTATAATTGTATTTCATTTAAAGGGACATGAAACAAAAACATTTTCTTTCATGATTAATGAAATACATTTTTTAAAAAGATTCCAATTTGCTTCTTTTATCAAATTTGTTTTGTTCTCATGTTATTCTTTGTTGAAGAGATATCTAGATGAGTAGCGTGCATATTTCTGGAGCACTGCAACTTTTGTTTATGTATATCAATGTTGCAAAACTGCTACCATATAGTTCTACCGACACATGCACGCTCCTGCTTTTCAACAAAGTATAATAAGGAAACAAAGAACATTTGTTAATAGAAATACATTGGAAAGTTGTTTAGAAATGTATGTTCTTTCTGAGTCATGAAAGAAAATTTTGGAGTGTTATGTCCCTTTAAGTGTACTATTATTTTTTATCATCTGTTCATGCAAACCAGCTACAATATATGAATGCTAAATATAATATTATTACAGTAAAGATATACGACATGCACTCATCCTACAGGTCAGCTCATACACATCTGCTCAGTCATATTCCAGTCATAATATATATTTTAGATGTATTAAACTATTTTAGGACAAAAAATACTAGGGTATTACCTGAACTTATGACACAGATTTTTTTTTTTTTCCTTTAAGGTATTGGTAGAAATCAATCTCCTCTCAGCCCCTTCTCTTGCTACTTCTCAGAGCAATGTGAAATTCTAAGTGTCTGAGTTGGAAATAAAATAGCAGGAGGGAGGAGAACTGTGAAGGAATTGGCAGAGCATATGATGAGGTCATGATATGAATATATATATATATATGGCAAGAGCTATATCTACATCACAAGACCTACTTGGGACTATGGAACTATACATGTCATAGTACTGTTTTGTAATAAATGTGTAAATTAAGTTCCATATTAATGTACTTGTCACAACTCCTCATACCTAATCTTGTTCACTACCTGTTCCGGAATGATATGTTTTGATTTTGACAAGTCGTTAGGACCATGCCACAGTCCCTATAAATACGTAGCTATTTACCACCACACCCACAAACGTCATTTTTAATATTGTAGGTCCACCTATTCTTTAGCCGGACAATTAGTCCTTGACTCAGTCCAATAAAAAGAGCGAGGGATATTTCTAAGCCCCCCTCAGTTATACAATTGGCTGACTTCATACATTAGAGTGATAATTGTATTTAGTAACTACCAGAAAATGCTAAACCATTTCAGAACAGGAGGATCCTCAATTTATTAAGAAGAAAATAAACCAACATACTAATAAACCGTGCATTCATTTAAGCAATTTATTTTTTATAGATAACTCTAATTAAATTAACTGCACTTGTTGAGCATAAAATAATATTTCTAATTGGAAGAAGTAGAGGGAAAAACAAAAAGAAAGAGAGGAAGAGAGAGAGAGGGGAGAGAGATAGAGAAATAGAGAGGGGCAGAGGAAAAGAAAAAACGAAAAAAAGAAAGAAAGAAAGAGAGAGAGATAAAGAGGGAGAGAGAGATAAATAGAGAGAAAGAAAGAAAGAAATAGAGAAAGACAGAGGGAAAGAGAGAGAGAGAGAGAGAGGGAAAGAGAGAGAAAGGGAGGGAGAGAAAGAAAGAGAGAGAGAGAAAGAGAGAGAGGGAGAGAGAGAGAAATACAGAGGGAAAGAGAGAGAGAGAGAGAGAGAGAGAGAGAGAAAGAGCGATAGAGTGAAAGAGAGGGTGGGAGAGAAAGAGAGAGAGGGGGAGAGAGAAAGAGAGAAAGAGAGAAGGAAAGAAAAAAGAGATAGAGAGAGCAAGAGAGAAAATGAGGGAGAAAGAGAGTGAGAGAGAAAAGAGAGAGTGAAAGAGGGGTGAGAGAAAGAAATAAAGATAGAAAGAAAGAAATGGAAGATGTTTTTTGTTTTAATAAAAAAATATCCATCATGCTTTAACTTATAATAAACTGTGGAAGTAGTATGACTCTCAAAATGTAGCATTTAACTCATCAGCTTGCCGGTTATGTTTTCTTTTGAACACAGACCAGTCTTGAAACACATTTCTTTAATTGCACCTGTTGCTGTCACCAGTGCTTTTTATAGATCACGAGCATCTCAGATTCCAGTGTATGTAACTAGAGAGCAGGCAGTATACAGTATACCTTTTTAACTTTACATGTACTGTAAGACATTTAACAATTATTCAGGGTGATATGAAACAGGTGTCCACTAGTTCATAGCTCTATCCATACAGATGTAGCATATACTGTATATATACATGGGATAGGTTGAGAAATATATTAGCTACAAAGAACCATATTAACAGAATTAAATATAAACAATGTAAGTTAAGGGATATTCTAGTGAAAAAATATAAAAGTTGTTTTTTGTTCTTATACAAATTTCTTTCTTAAACTGTTTTTAAATCATTTAAAATGGTCATAGTCAGAGTGTCACTCACATTCTGCTGCAGATGAGGATATGGTCAGTGATTGGAGAGACTGCTTGCTCTTAATTGGCTCATCAGCTGTTTCTTCATCTAAAGAGGCACATGAACATAACTTAGACTATGTATTTAACCCCTGTGAGGAGGTTGAACACACAGTAAAAATAATATGCTCTAACCAAATTGCCCATTACATTTTTACACTAAAATATGCCTCAATATCTCAATAATGTCTCAATTATCTCATTACCTATAAATACTGGCAACCCTGATGCAAACAACTGACTGATTAGCGACAGTAGATTTTTTTAAACCAAACCCAAATACCTATAAGTCACTTGGTCATATTGCTTCCATTTCATTTCAATGAAATACTAATACCTAAGGGACCTCCTGATGACTGATCAAACCACCACCCGGCTGTCATCATTCTGGGGTGTTCGAGGTGTGGTCGGAAATTTTTCACCTTCTATTTGACCCATCATGAAGAATTCATGAAGACTATTGCCCGTATGAAGTATATTTTGTGTTTATATTAGAGAGGACTGCTTTATAGAGGGAGTTTATTTTATTCTTATTTTAATTTATTTGTTTTGTAAGGTTTTCAAGCCATTTGGTGATGTTCTTATTCATCACAGCAGAACTTTGACAATAGTCTGAGAAAGGAAACGGTCACAAGAAATAGATGAGTTTTTTTTTACTGGTTATAACGTGCAAGTCGCTGATGTAGAGAGGGGCAGGTACAAATGTTAATGGTTAGCAATGAACTAATCTAGTATTTTGGTATTCCTCTTCCTAAAAAAAATATCATCAATATACTGTCTCAGAAAGAAATGTAATTGGTATTTTTATGCAAAGAGGGACCAAAACCACTCTCACCAGTCACGGTATCAATTAGAATGTCATTTTGCAATGCCCTGTGACACTTTGCAGGGTTGTTATTTATTGAATTCTATGGTAAAACAGAATTTGTGTACAATTAAAAGAAATGGTATTTTGCAGTCACATGACTGAGAATAATCAATCATTAATTGTTTTGTTTTATTTTTTTATTTGGTAGTAAGTGGAAGTATGTGCAACTGCAGTGAATGTTTGAGCTTAAGCATATGTAATTTCCAGTCAATCATGTATTTAAAGGGACATGAAACCCACATTTCTTCTTTCATGATTTAGATAGAATATACAATTTTAAACAATTTTCTAATTTATTTCTAGGGGCCGAATTATCAAGCTCCGAAACACCACTGCTCCATAACCTGTCCACCTGCTCTGAGGCGGCGGACAGACATCGCCGGAAATCAACCCGATCGAATACTATTGGGTTGATTGACACCCCCTGCTAATCTGCAGGGGGCGGTATTGCACCAGCAGTTTACCAGAACTGCTGGTGTAATGATAAATGCCGAGAGTGTATGTTGTCGGCATTTATCGATGTGCAGCGGACATGATCCGCAATATTGGATCATGTCCGCTCGCATCATGATAAATAGGCCCCCTAGTATTGAATTGTCTTCATTTTCTTGTTATTCTTTGTTGAAAAGCAGGCAGGTAAGTTCAGAAGTGTGCATGTGTCTGCAGCACTATATAGCAGCAGTTTTGTAAGAATGTTATCCATTGGCAAGAGCACTAGATGGCAGCACTATTTCCTGTCATGTATTGCTCCAGATATGTGCACGCTACCTATCTAGATATCTCTTCAACAAAGAATAACATGAGAATGACACTAATTTGATAATAGAAGTAAATTGGAAACTTTTTTTAAAATAGTTTTCTCTATCTGAACCATAAAGGAAAAAAATAGTGTTTCATGTCCCTTTAAAGAGATGATTGGCTCCAATATAGAAGTGTATAACAAGGTTAACCAATGATTAAACAACCCAATTTGTTAAGACTCTTCTGATTGGCTTTTCATTTATTCAAATACCTGTTTGAGTACCTTTTATTACTGCCTGGCTTGATAAAGGCCTGTATAGGGGCCAAATCATGTAGACTTTTTTCTTCCTTTTCTTTTTTCTTTTGCAGCTTTTTGTCTATTACATTTTGTGTCCTCTCACACAGTACCCCTACCTGCTTTTGTGTATCCTGATATCGTCCATGAATGAATTGATTTTAGGCTGTAGTCCTTATTTGTTGACATTATTTTACTAAGTTTGTATTTATTTATTTGTTTATTTGCAACAGCTTGTTTCATCCTTTGTCCCTTCTTTTGTTTTTGTTGGGAGTTAAAACAAGTACATCTTTAGGTTTATTTGCACTAAACTACATGGTATTTTTCTTTTGTTCTGTGTAGTGTACTTATATTTTGTCTTGTTTAAATTAATTATATTGTTCATATAGCCAGTCCTAGACTACTTGGGGTTTTAAACTCAGGTTGGGTGTTTGATGGCAGTAGAAATTAAAGGAAAAGATCATTAGCAGTCAGGATATATATAGAACCCAAATTCAGGGCAGGCAGTAGATCATAAACAAAGATGGTTAAAAAAAAGAATATTTTCGCTCCAGGAGAGACTGGACCTTTAAGAGAGGTTCTTCCTTCAGCCATTAAGGTATGGAGTTTGATATGTGTGTTCGGAGTTCAAAATCTAATATGAGCTGTCATGAAAAGATGAATACTGGCATTGTTCTTTACTGATAGTCACAAACGTGGTCTACAAATATTTCAATTGGTAACACTTGATGCAGAAGCAAAGAAAAAATAAAGTTGATGATGTCTTTGACTGAGTTTTACTGCTTACTTTATTCCTAGGTTGAGTGTACTATTAGCATGGTAGGAGGTGGACACCTTTAGCAAGAAAGTTAGTCTCAGAGGGTGTCACTAGCCTCTGTGGGTGACGTATTTAGAGGTGACAAAGACTTTCCCTACAATAATAAATTGTCAGGTCAAACCACAGCAGAATTGCAGCATTGTAGGTAAATACTTTTAAATGTGCAAAGTTAACGACATTATGAGAGATGCTAAGGTGCTTTCATCTCACTATTACAGAGAACACGTTGGAGCGTCACAATGGCTATAAAGTATGTATCAATTTTATGTGTGCAATTTACATGATGTTACTTTTATGCATTATAATAATAATGTCCTTTTCTTCACATCACTGAGCTTTTTGGGACATTACTCAATATTCTAGTATACTTAGGCCTCCTCTCTGAATCGTGAAAGCTTAATTTTGACTTGACTGTCCCTTTAATAATTATTGTAGACCTGAACCACTTGCATTAGCCTTGAATTTGTACTCTCATACCTACCTATCGGCTAGATTTAACGCTGGCTTTTTTCCCCCCGCACCTTTTAAATACCGCTGGTATTGAGAGTTCACAGAAGGGCTGCGTTAGGCTCCAAAAAGGGAGCGTAGAGGCATATTTACCACCACTGCAACTCTCAATACCAGCGGTGCTTACGGACGCGGCCAGCTTCAAAAACGTGCTCGTGCACGATTCCCCCATAGGAAACAATGGGGCCGTTTGAGCTGGAAAAAACCTAACACCTGCAAAAAAGCAGCGTTCAGCTCCTAACGCAGCCCCATTATTTCCTATGGGAAAACACTTCCTATGTCTGCACCTAACACCCTAACATGTACCCCGAGTCTAAACACCCCTAACCTTACACTTATTAACCCCTAATCTGCCACCCCCGCTATCGCTGACCCCTGCATATTATTATTAACCCCTAATCTGCCGCTCCGTACACCGCCGCAACCTACGTTATCCCTATGTACCCCTAATCTGCTGCCCCTAACACCGCCGACCCCTATATTATATTTATTAACCCCTAATCTGCCACCCCCAATGTCGCCTCCACCTACCTACAATTATTAACCCCTAATCTGCCGACCTGACCTCACCGCTACTATAATAAAGTTAGTGTAGAATATAGAGGTTAGTGTGAAATTTTATTTTTTATTTTTCACACTTGTCACTATATTCTACCACATTATAATCTCTTCTTTATAATAAAGAATGTCCTTTTCTTCACATCAGTGAGCTTTTAGGGACATTACTCAATATCCTAGTATACTTAGGCCTCTCTTTTGAGGCGCTCCTTTACTCATATACTTACAATAATCTAACTAGAACGATTAGGTTAGGCAATCATTCCTTTCTTAGTGAGCTTGTATACTTCTATACTTTTGGCGCTTCCTCTATATATTATTTTCATGATTCAGATAGGACTTGTAATTAAAAAAACTATACCCCATTTACTTTTATCATCAAATTTGCTTTGTTTTCTTGGTATTCTTTGTTGAAAGCTAAACCTAGGTAGGCTCATATGCTAAATCTAAGCCCTTGAAGGCCGCCTCTTATCTCATTTTGACAGTTTTTCACAGTTAGAAAGTGCTAGTTCATGTGTGCCATATAGATACCATTGTGTTCAAGTCCATGGAGTTACCTAGGAGTCAACCCTGATTGGCTAAAATGCATGTCTGTCAAAGGAACTGAGATAAGAGAGCAGTCCGTAGAGGTTTATATACAAGGTAATCACAGAGGTGAAAAGTATATTAATATAACAGTGTTGGTTATGCAAAACTGAGGAATTGTTAATAAAAGGATCATCTATCTTTTTAAACAATAAAAATGTTGGAGTAGACCAGCTCATAAACCAGCATTATATTTCTATCACTACCTCCATACTTTTAAAGCACTTATGACAGTGCTAAAAAAATCATGCATATGATTTCTCCAGCAGATTCAGAGTCATTATACACAAACATTATGATAACCCCACAGTGAAACAGTTTTAAATATATGTTTGCTTTAAACAGGTTAAGTAAAAGCTGTTTCAGTTTAAATTGAAATTTGCAAGAAATGCATATTTATGCACAGCTAATACTGCAGTATCAATGGTCATTGGCTGGTAAGGACAATGCATTCAGCTCTGTTTGTAGAGAGGGATACAAGGGGCATGGTTTTGGACAGCCTTCCCTTTCCTCTAATTTTATAGACACTCTAATGGAGAATAGCATCATGTGGTCTAAGCATGTAACATTATAAATATTCTTAGAGGCTGTAAAACAGCAACTAAAAGTCTTGTGTATGCTCAGAGCATATCACATCCCAATTACAGCAGCAAATCTAATCTGAGAACAAGGCACAATATAGATGGATGTCAGGAATATGGAACTTCAGTCTCAATCCCTTATCTTCTAGTACAGTTGGGAGTTCTGATGATGTGGGCACCTATGTAGCATTTCTTAAAGGACTAGTAAATACATTCGTTCTGCATAATCAACAAATGCATGATAACAAGACAGTGCAATAGCACTTAGTCTGAACCTAAAGTGAGTAGTAGATTTATTTTCTAACAAATTTCAGTTATGTTTTTTCCACTCCTCTTGTATCATGTGACAGCCATTACCCAATCACAAATGTATATATATATATATTCTGTGAATTCTTGCACATGCTCAGTGGGAGCTGGTGACTCAAAAAGTGTAAAAATAAGAAGACTGTGCAAAGTTTGTTAATGGAAGTAAATTGGAAAGTTGTTTAAATTTGCATGCTCTATCTGAATCATAAAGGTTTAATTTTGACCTTAGTGTCCCTTTAATTATAGTTTCACAACATCATCTACTAACGCACTGAGGCTGATTTATTTAGAAGAGAAATTTACAAAATTTTTACATGCAAATGTCTGGTTTATTATTATTATTATTATTATTACTATTAATTAATGTTAATTAATACCTGCTATGGGAAGGGAGCATCCACCTCCTACTCTCATTGCAAGCATCTGCTGCATGCTTTTGAAAGTCGACAACTTTTGCCCTATACACAGTATGTAAATCTTGCTAAAGTCAGATCCAAACTGCAATATTTTATAGTATTTTATGTTTGCAATAATATTAATTGTCAAATTGTGCAATTGACTCTGAAATTTGTCAGATTTTTACATTATTTTGTTTACTCAACAAATATTAGGATAAGTAACCATATTTATCATGCATGGTTCCTCATCTTTAGGATACTACTTCAATTTCACACAGATGGAACATTTTATATGTACATCTGAGAAGTTAACCCTTTGTAGTCACCTTCCTATAAATGATACTTTGACAATATTGTGTGCACTCCTAATTAACCAGTAATACTTTAGAATGTGTCCTGTTACAGTATTTTTGTTGTAGCCCTATGAAGAGTACCTAGCTATAAATGTATAAAACCTTAGCATAACACTGATCGCGGCATGTATTATATTGATAAAACTCTGTGGGTTTACCTAGATTTTATAAAGATTATATATACTCTCTTGCACTCGTATAGGTTATATTAGTTATTGGTTCATAGCTATCTAAATAGAGGCTCAAAATTGGTCTTTTCTCTGGCAATGGGCCTCCTGAGTACAAAAACATTCTGTATTGGACTATCTCTTAAATTAGAGGCATGTAAGATAAAATAATTTGAGACTAAGGCACCACCTATAGTATAAAAAAAAAAACCACAAAGAGGCGCCAATGGTGCAGATCAATGATGAATCTTATATGTAGCTGTTGTAGGACGAACACAGGGTACTCACTTGTATATAAGGCAATCAGTTATGCCAATAGAAACAGGCTGGATTTCTACAGCAGTCCAGCTAGCTGATCATAAGGGCAGCTCTCTAACGGCATCCAATAAAAGGCAATCTGTTAGAAAAAGACAATAGATAGAGGCGCCAATGGTGCAGATCAATGGTGGATTTTGAACACTTATAGCAGGTGGTAAACACAGGGTACTCACATGTATAGAAGGCAATCAGTTATGCCTATAGAGACAGGCTGGATTTCTACAGCAATCCAGCTGGCTGATCCACGGTAGCTCCAATATCCAGTGGGTTAACAGACCCAAACTGTATATCCACAAGATATAAGGGCAGGATACTGGGGTAAGGGATTCTCACCCTAAAAGTAGCGTAGCAATAGACCATACACAGCACTTAGAGTAGGTAAAGTTAAAAACAAATTTATTAAAAAGGTTATAAAAATATACCACTCATATTAGTGCCAATAAAAGTTATGGCTAGTGGAGAAACAGTGCTCCACCAGGTGCGGTAGGCTAGTCTACCGCCACACTGCCTTGAATGCACCCGATCCCGTTTGATCTCGGAAGTTAAGCAGGGCCAGGCCTGGTCAGTACCTGGATGGGAGACCGCCTGGGAACACCAGGTGCGGTAGGCTAGCACTGTTAACCCACTGGATTTTGGAGCTACCGTGGATAAGCCAGCTGGATT
The DNA here is from genome assembly GCF_027579735.1 of Bombina bombina. Taxonomy (NCBI): domain Eukaryota; kingdom Metazoa; phylum Chordata; class Amphibia; order Anura; family Bombinatoridae; genus Bombina; species Bombina bombina. Next base: position 1,154,307,826 of record NC_069501.1, on the reverse strand, counting down.
GCTGTAGAAATCCAGCCTGTCTCTATAGGCATAACTGATTGCCTTCTATACATCTGAGTACCCTGTGTTTACCACCTGCTATAAGTGTTCAAGATCCACCATTGATCTGCACCATTGGTGCCTCTATCTATTGTCTTTTTCTAACAGACCACCTATAGTATGTTTGGTTCAGGTTGTGTATAACATAGAACATGATATTTACGGGCTTCTTATTATTATTAGGCATTTCCTTTATCACATGGTGCCTATATGTTTTTTTTATTTCTCTTTATAATGTTAGTTCACCAATACCGTGTATAAAGTGTTGGTTCATAATTATTCCTGATAGATAGTGGCCTACATGTGATCTTTTGTCTAGACACATACATTATGAGAACAATTACAAGGTATGGCCTATTGTTTATCTTTAAAGGCCTTATTTATTGAAAATGAGGTTCAAAGGTATATGCAGACAAGACAACCGTAATTAAAAATGAGGTTTGTAATTTGATACCCAAGAGTGGTCTCCTTTATTGGAGATTACCTGCTGTAGCTTTAATTGTTCATTTATTTTTTTCTGGAGATCCAAAAGTGGCCTTGTGTCATATAGAAGGTTTATAGATTGTTTGGAAAACTGTTTTGCAGCACTTGAAGCACTTATTGTTATCTTGAAGTTTGTATTGCATTATTCTTTTCTTTTTCTGTCTTATACTGTTTGTATGCCTTGAATTCAATCTCAAATAAAAGGTATTTTAAAAAGTTAGGGGGCTAACAAAGGTTGCCTCAAAGTTCCATGTTAATGATGGTATGAGATACTGGCAGTGGGCATAATTTTCCAAACCCTTCTTCCTGCTTTGCTTTTTGAATACGTGTTTACCCCACACTTACCTCTCTCCTTGTCCTTGGTAGAGCAATTACCACAAAAAAAGTAATTGCCTTGTATATTTTTGAGAATTAGAGGTGCTACAATTAATGTTCAAGGTTAGAAAGCCCAGGCAATGTAGCCAGCTTCATCTTTAGAAAGATCTATATAATATGTCTAAAGACGTTTTGGAAACTCAGATGACCGGATAAAATCAGTCTACCTTTCGCTGAAGTATCAGGTCAGAGGGTTGCACTTAGAGAACAATTAAAGCAATGCCCTTATTCAGTAACGGAAGTGCTGGCACAAAAATGTTATAGCTAAGTTGATATTAGTTCCTTGACAAAATGCAAAAACCTAAGTTAAATTACAAATGTAGGTATGGCATCATGCAGCAATAAATATCAACTGGTGGTGGTGGTCCTGAGGGGTGACAAGCATCCAAAATCTTTATTGTAGAAGACCCAGTTATCCATAGTTCCAACAGCCATAAATGTGCGTGAGAAGCGGTATCTTTTGTACATGTCCATAATTCTTCAAAGGACAAGAAGAGAAGCAAGCAGCAATGTAATTACCACACTAGTACCCCCATTAATATGTAGCTGTGTGACAAACTTTTATAGCACCCTAAATGTGAAAGTCTAGAACCAATCGCGTAGGAGACTAGAATCTGAAAATCCCAATATATATTCATGATTCTTCATTAGTGTTATATTCAAGTTTGTGAGTCAACTATTCTTACATTGTTATAAAATGTATGCATTTAACAATTAACATTTAGCTTTATGATAAGGAAAATGTGTTACCAAAGCATGAATCAGCTCTTGGCTATTATGTAATTTAGCTGAGCATGCATTGCATTCATTGATGAAGCTTTACAACTGCTGCCTGATAGATTAGCTTTAATACATTTTGGGAGGTAAAGTTAACTGTGTTCCAAAAGACTATTAAAATATAACTAAAAAAAACAACATTATTTAAAAACTAGAAAAAAAAGAAAATTATTTAAAATGTGTGTTATTAAAAATACACAACCCAACCATAACTCAGTAATGTCTCAAATTTGCACACATTTTTTCCCAATTATGCAGCGTTAACTTTACATACAATTAATTATATTTCTAAAGTATTTATGAGTTTTGGAGTGGCAGTAAAGTTAAAAAAGAAGAACTTTATATATATTTAGATATATTTAACATGTAATGTACTACAAACTAAGGGCTAGGTTACGAGTTGAAAAAGCCAGATTGGCGAAACATGTTAAAGGTGGAGAGGGTGTATGGGAACCCTAGTTTTAATTAAATGGTCGATGGTTGATAGAAATTAATCTTTCACTGACAGGTACCTGTTGATCTGCCGAATAATAACCTAAATAGGATATTGAATACGGCACTACTCTGTGACTGGGCGTTGAACAAACGCTGGCGCCAATACAAGAAATACAGCTAATCGAAAAAGTGTTATTTTTTATTTTCTGATCAAAAACAGTTATGCTACACAAATGCAGACCACTGAGTTACTCTGATGATAGAGAGTGTATCCTACAGAAAATTAACGCCTAGATTATGAGTTTTGTGCAATAGAGGGTGCGAAACGAACGCAACAAAAGTCGCTGCGATATGGTTGCATTAAGCTCCATACCGCACAAAATCCAAGGGCTGAGAATACATGCTCGTGCACGCTTTCCCCATAGACATCAATGGGGAAAGAGTGTTAGAAAAAAACTAACACCTAAAACACGGAATGAAAAATCTCCGTAACGCAACCCCATTGATGTCTATGGGAAGAAAAAAGTTACGTTTAAACCTAACACCCTAACATAAACCCTGAGTCTAAATACCCCAAATCTGCTGCCCCCGACATCGCCAACACCTAAATACAGTTATTAACCCCTAATCTGCCAACCCCGACATCGTTGACACTAATAAAAGTTATTAACCCCTATTCAATCGCTCCCCGACATCGCCGCAACTATAATAAAGTTATTAACCCCTATTCCCCTGCACCCCAACATTGCTGACACTATAATAAAGCTTTCAACCCCTATTCTGCAGCTCCCCAACATCTCCGCCACTAAATAAAGTTATTAACCCTTAAACCTCTCGCCTCCCACATCACCGCCACTAAATAAACCTATTAACCCCTAAACCGCCAGCCCCCAACATCGCAAAAAACTAAATTAAACTATTAACCCCTAAACCTAACAACCCCCTAACTTTATATTAAAATTACAATATCCCTATCTAAAAATAAATAAAAACTTACCTGTGAAATTAAAAAAAACTAGGTTTAAACTAACAATTAACCTAACATAACTATTATACTAAACTATTATACTAAAATTAAAATAACTACTAATTAAAAAAACTAAATTACACATTAAAAAAAACATAACACCACTAAAAAAATTAAGTCTAAAATTACAAAAAATAAAAAATACTAAATTACGAAAAATAACAGTGACAGGCAGACAGTACCTAGTGAATCAAGATAATCTAACCAACCGCAGACCACCGGTTTTTAATGTGTTTGACCCATTTTTAACAAAGTTGAAATAAAGTATTTGTTTTTATAGTATGATCACACCTACCTGTATAAACACACATATGAAAGAACTGAGTGCTTAAAGGGGTATCCTCCCCAACTTCTTTGTTGGAATCAAAGTTAAACACAAATTAGTGCTCCCTCTTGCATATGCAGCAGACTAAGGACATGGATTACTGGAACCATATCCTGTGGTCAGATGAGACCAAGATAAACTTATTTGGTTCAGATGGTGTCAAGCATGTGTGGCGGCAACCAGGTGAGAAGTACAAAGACAAGTGTGTCTTGCCTACAGTCAAGCATGGTGGTGAGAGTGTCACGGTGTTGCCGGCACTGGGGAGCTACAGTTCATTGAGGGAACCATGAATACCAACATGTACTATGACATACTGAAGCAGAGCATGATCCCCTCCCTTCGGAGACTGGGTTACAGGGCAGTGTTCCAACATGATAACAACCCCAAACACACCTCCAAGACGACCACTGCCTTGCTAAAGAAGCTGAGGGTAAAGGTGACGGATTGGCCAAGCATGTCTCAAGACCTAAACCCTATTGCGCATCTGTGGGGCATCCTTAAACAGAAGGTGGGGGAGAGCAAGGTCTCTAACATCCACCAACTCCGTGATGTTGTCATGGGGGAGTGGCAGAGGACTCCAGTGGCAACCTATGAAGCTCTGGAGAACTCCATGCCCAAGAGGGTTAAGGTAGTGCTGGAAAATAATGGTGGCCACACAAAATATTGACACGTTGGGCCCGATTTGGACATTTCCACTTAGGGGTGTACTCACTTTTGTTGCCAACGGTTTAGACATTAATGGCTGTGTGTTGAGTTATTTTGAAGGGACAGCAAATTTACACTGTTATACGGGCTATACACCCACTACTTTACATTGTAGCAAAGTGTCATTTCTTCAGTGTTGTCACATGATAAAATATAAGGGGTGTACTCACTTTTGTGAGATACTGTATATACATACTGTACATATACAAATTAAGACATGTGTGTGTATTTATGTATCTCTATGTTAAAGCCCTTTTTAGGCCTTTTTTTTTCTTACACCTGAGACATCATATGTTTGAGCCCTTATAACTTTTGTATGCAATATTTTTTGTTAATAATTTTTATTAAGTAGGTGTTATTATGCCTGTAAATGTACTTTTAAATGTATTTTTTGATGTATTTTGCGCAACTTAGTTGAGCGTAACCCAACGTGAGTTGAATTAAATTGTGCTCAAGTGAACATGTTTACTTTTAACTCATAAAACAAGCTACTTCTGCAAAGAGCCGCAATATACTCCTTATTGCATGCGAAATGTCTATCTACCTGTCAACCGCGATCTGCAAAATAAAACCTAACACCTAACGCATGCGCAATGTCTATCTACCTGCGAAACGCATGCGAAATGTCTATCTACCTGTCAATCGCGATCTGCAAAATAAAACCTAACACCTAACGCATGCGCAATGTCTATCTACCTGTCAACCGCGATCCTCCGCCGCAATCCTTGATAAAGTGTTTAACTCCTAAACCGCCACTTCCGGACCCCGCCGCCACCTACATTAAATGTCTAACCCCCTAATTTGAGCCCCCTACACCATCGCCACCTACATTAAAATTATTAACCCCTAATGTAATACACCTACACTGCCGCCATCTATATTAAAATTATTAACCCCTAATCTAATCACCCTACACCGCCGCCACCTATAATAAATTTATTACCCCCTAAAATACTAAAATGTCCCTACCCTAAACTAAATTAAAAATAGCCCTGAAAAGGGCTTTTTGCGTGGCATTGCCCCAAAGTAACCAGCTCTATTACCAGCCCTTAAAAGAGCCTTTTGCGGGGCATTGCCCCAAAGTAACTAACTCTATTACCAGCCCTTAAAAGGGCCTTTTGCGGGGCATTGTCACAAAGTAATCAGCTCTTTTGCCTGTAATCTAAATCCCCCTACACCGCCACCACCTATAATAAATGTATTACCCCCTAATCTAATCCCCCTACACCGCCGCCACCTATATTAAATTTATTAACCCCTAATCTAATCCCCCTATATCGCCGCCACCTATATTAAATTTATTAACCCCTAAAATACTAAAATTTCCCTACCACTAAACCTAAGTCTAAACCTACAAATAGCCCTGAAAAGGGCCTTTTGCGTGGCATTGCCCCAAAGTAACCAGCTCTATTACCAGCCCTTAATAGGGCCTTTTGCGGGGCATTGCCCCAAAGTAACCAGCTCTATTACCAGCCCTTAAAAGGGCCTTTTGCAGGGCATTGTCACAAAGTAATCAGCTCTTTTGCCTGTAATCTAAATCCCCCTACACCGCCGCCACCTATAATAAATGTATTACCCCCTAATCTAATCCCCCTACACCGCCGCCACCTATAGTAAAATTATTACCCCCTAATCTAATCCCTCTACACCGCCGCCACCTATATTAAATTTATTAACCCCTAATCTAATCCCCCTATATCGCCGCCACCTATATTAAATTTATTAACCCCTAAAATACTAAAATTTCCCTACCACTAAACCTAAGTCTAAACCTACAAATAGCCCTGAAAAGGGCCTTTTGCGTGGCATTGCCCCAAAGTAACCAGCTCTATTACCAGCCCTTAAAAGGTCCTTTTGCGGGGCATTGTCACAAAGTAATCAGCTCTTTTGTCTGTAATCTAAATCCCCCTACGCCGCCGCCACCTATAATAAATGTATTACCCCCTAATCTAATCCCCCTACACCGCTGCCACCTATATTAAATTTATCAACCCCTGGGGGGGGCGGAGCCATCTGCCTATGTGACCGGCCGCACTTTACAGGAGCTCCGGCTCTCATTTCAGAATATCAAGTCAAAATTATGCCTTAAGACATACTATCACTATTTTATTGATTGCCTATGCGTGCTTTCTACATAAGTTACCTGCCTAAATAGGTTTGAATGGCCTAATAGCACATTTCAGCTCTTTTGGATCTCACCACATGGCTCGGCGGTGAGAGAGATACAGCAAACCTCCCATCCATGGACAAGGGGGCTCATTATCTACACCCAATCTACTGATCGATATTGCTAAGGACTCCTTTATAGCAATCTTAACTGCTGTCTCAACACCCTTTTGAGGGACATGGAGGCCATAGAGGAGTGGGAGGCAACAGCTTTCGGCTTTCTAGAGGCCTCCTTCCAGCTTCTGAAGGCACTTGTGACAAGGACCCACGCTGCGAACACCCGGAATCGCCTATCTACCAGCCAAGCCATACAACACTCTGGGACATATGAGGAGGAGGTGCGCTCACTTACCACAGCCATTCACAAGCCCGTCGCTGAGGCGGCAGCCATACAGCAGAGAGCACAACTAGTCCAGCAGAGCCCAGCACAAAGATGGCGGGCGGTAGCCCGACAGACATCATACCCCTATTTTGCCCCGGCAGCGCCCTACTTCAACAATGACAGCGGGGGTCCAGGAGTGGCCCTAGGATTTGGATGGCAGTCTAACATACAGGCAGCGCACTCAAGTCTCCAGGCGGAGATATCTGGTGAGCTCAAGCATACTAGCAGCAATGTGAGACTCCTATACTTCTTTACCCTGTCAGACCTGTCTCCTGTGCCTCTCATGTTGATCGAAAATGTTGACGGAGAGCTGTCTGTTGGAGTAACTCCGGTTAATAATGGGCTCGCAAGATCTGGAATGGGCTAATTAGATAATTCCCTACTGAAGCTGCCTTCATGGCTGGGTACCTGTTTGCAGATCTTCTGGACTATCGCATCTGGACATGGCCATAATATTTGGCAGCTTGTTTATCTATCTCAGCCGTAATTTTGCTTGTTTCTCAATAGATTAGCTATTTTAGAGTCATCTCACCCATGGTAACTGCCCCTCAGTGGGGCCACCTGTGTTGACTAGTTTTCATATTGCACCCTGATTTATTAGTCTCTACGGACCCCTTATAGAATGAGGGACATTTCATTTCATACCACAGTACCGTTGGTTAAATACTCTATTACTGATGTCTATTCGCACGGTATGGGTTATTTCATATATAGACAATAAGAGTGAATATGTATAGTATATGTTTCTCAATGCACCTTTCTCAGCTTTAGGTATTAACTGTTTGTAGTACTCTCTTAAACATTTTAATCGGTGCTTGCTTTCAAATATCCTTGTGTTTATGTTAACATGTTGGCTACCTTAAGACCTGGCCTCTATACTGTAGTTAATGCCTATCGAATCTCATAGTTGTCACGTGTTTTCATATGGGGCTTACTTTGTATATACCGCAATCTAACTTTTTATTGCATGTGCTGCACCGATAACCAGATATATAACCCTAATTCAAGTGCGCCTGCAGGTTCATTAGTTAAATGAAGATGAGACATATTACAGTTTTAATATATCATATCCTCTTCTGTGTTAACCAGTTATGTCCTGCAACTTCAATCTGTAGTGACTTTATCCCCTATGTTTAGCTGTCTTACATTCTAGTCATAACTTGGCTATCGTGTAAAGGGTATCTCCTTTAGTTTTATTATTACTCTATCTGTTATATTGGACTACTGTCCTTAATGCCTATTGAATCACATAGCTGCCACGTGTTTACATATGGGGCTTAATTTGTATACACCGAAATCTAACTTTTTACTTCATGTATAACTAAATTTCAATGTCTCACTCCATAGTTTTTACATATTTGCAGGCCCTCATGCTGTGTATTGGCTCATTGTGCAATTGGTATGTGTGGCTTCTTGCCGCCAGCGGCCGGGGCGGCGGGATGTTATATTCATCAAATAGATAACCCCACAGATTAGTTTTGAATATAGCGGTGCAGCATAAGGCCATCTGCAGCCCATAAGCAATGTTCCAGCCCTTCACTATGTACTGAGACTGCAGTTTTGTTCCTAATAGTATCTCCATAATTGGTACATGCTCTTGACAAATTCAGACGATTTTGAGATTACTTATGCCAGAGTATATACTTAGGAGTGCTTTACTCATACTGTTACTTATAGCCTTTTCTATGCTCTGTTCCTGGTTCCCCTTGGTTGCCATAACTCCTAGCGCAGGCTGGCCCTGCATTCACATTTAGTTGCACAGCGTCTCACCTCTATAATTATTGAGAATGCTCTATGGCTCTCCCTAGTGGTTCCATATTGATTTCCTAGGCTTTAGTATATGGAATATAGCTCTAATTTATGCCCTTCTAATTCTCCCCATAGACATATAGTCTTGTTTCTCGCAAATAATGTACTCCTTACCAGGATGCAGTGCTTTGTTGCCTCATCTTCGTTCAGTGTCCTTACCATAATTATTGCAGATATGGCTACTATTGTGTATATTTTATTCGTCATAAGTCCAATTACTGCATTTAAATTCCCACCTCCCCCCCCACACTATTACCCTCTTGGAATATACCTCCCTACATGGGAGTTCTAACTAAGCGGTTTATCTTGTACATACCGCACCTGAAAGATTTAACCATATTTACTTCTCATATCGCATTATATATTTGGGAGCGACATTTGTTGAAATATATCTTGATAATCTACTTTATCAATATGACCATCTAAAGTTTATATTAATATTTCTTGATAATCTATTCTATCATTATAACCATCTAAAATATCTACTGTATGAGTAATAGGGTAAATGAGGTTCCAGCCTTTAGTCCAGTACTTCTCCCATTATGAATCTAGCTTTTCAACATGGAAACCATTTTATTGTGAAGTATTATATTTGTGCTGTTTATGGTCTATTACCATGTATCAGTTGTATTGTCCTCTCCACAACCTCAAAGTACCCATTTTATGTGTAATAATGAAAATGAGGTTCCAATTTTCAGTCGAATATTCCTTCCAATGTGATTCTTGCTTGTCTACATGGAAACTGTTTTATTGCGATATACTATATCTGTGTTATTTTTTGGTTTATCACCATGCATAAGTTGTATTGTTTTTTTCCACAACATCAATAAAAAATTTAAAAAAAAAATTAAAAAAAAAAATTATTAACCCCTAATCTAATCCCCCTATACCGCCGCCACCTATATTAAATTTATTAACCCCTAAAATACTAAAAATTTCCCTACCACTAAACCTAAGTCTAACCCTACAAATAGGGCTTTTTGTGTGGCATTGCTAGGTAGCTATTAAATAGTTATTAACTATTTAATAGCTATTGTACCTAGTTAAAATAAATACCAAGTTACCTGTAAAATAAATATAAACCCTAAAATAGCTACAATGTAATTATGAATTATATTGTAGCTATCTTAGGGTTTATTTTATAGGTAAGTATTTAGTTTTAAATAGGAATAATTTAGTTAATATTATTAATATTATTAGATTTAATTTAATAATAATTAAGTTAGGGGTGCTAGAGTTAGATAGGGTTAATATAGTTAATATATATAATATAATAACTATCGGCTAGATTTAGAGTTTTGTCGGTAACGACCCGCGTAGCTAACGCTGGCTTTTTTGCCCCCGCACCTTTTAAATACCGCTGGTATTTAGAGTTCACAGAATGGCTGCGTTAGACTCCAAAAAGGGAGCATACAGGCATATTTACCGCCACTGCAACTCTCAATACCAGCGGTGCTTACGGACGCGGCCAGCTTAAAAAACGTGCTTGTGCACGATATCCCCATAGGAAACAATGGGGCAGTTTGAGCTGAAAAAAACCTAACACCTGTAAAAAAGCAGCGTTCAGCTCCTAGCGCAGCCCCATTGTTTCCTATGGGGAAACAGTTTCTAAGTCTGCACCTAACACCCTAACATGTACCCCGAGTCTAAACACCCCTAATTAACTTATTAACCCCTAATCTGCTGCCCCCGCTATCGCTGACACCTGCATATTTTTTTTAACCCCTAATCTGCCGCTCCGTACACCGCTGCAACCTACATTATACCTATGTACCCCTAATCTGCTGCCCCTAACACCGCCAACCCCTATATTATATTTATTAACCCCTAATCTGTCCCCCACAATGTCGCTGCCAGCTACCTACAATAATTAACCCCTAATCTGCCGACCGGACCTCACCGCTACTATAATAAATGTATTAACCCCTAATCCGCCTCACTAACCCTATAATAAATAGTATGAACCCCTAATCTGCCCTCCCTAACATCGCTGACACCTAACTTCAAGTATTAACCCCTAATCTGCCGACTAGACTTCACCGCTACTCTATTAAATTTATTAACCCCTAAAGCTAAGTCTAACCCTAAAACCCACCTAAATTAAATATAATTTCAATCTAACGAAATAAATTAACTCTTATTAAATAAATGATTCCTATTTAAAGCTAAATACTTACCTGTAAAACAAACCCTAATATAGCTACAATATAACAAATAATTATATTGTAGCTATTTTAGGATTAATATTAATTTTACAGGCAACTTTGTAATTATTTTAACCAGGTACAATAGCTATTAAATAGTTAATAACTATTTAATAGCTACCTAGTTAAAATAATTACAAAATTACCTGTAAAATAAATCCTAACCTAAGTTACAATTAAACCTAACACTACACTATCAATAAATTAATTACATAAAATACCTACAAATAAATACAATTAAATAAACTAACTAAAGTACAAAAAATAAAAAAAGAACTGTTACAAAAAATAAAAAATAATTTACAAACATTAGAAAAAGATTACAACAATTTTAAGCTAATTACACCTACTCTAAGCCCCCTAATAAAATAACAAAGCCCCCCAAAATAAAAAAAAATGCCCTACCCTATTCTAAAAGTAAAATAGAAAAGCTCTTTTACCTTACCAGCCATTAAAAGGGCCTTTTGCGGGGCATGCCCCAAAGAAAACAGCTCTTTTGCCTGTAAAAAATAACATGCAATACCCCCCCAACATTACAACCCACCACCCACATACCCCTAATCTAACCCAAACCCCCCTTAAATAAACCTAACACTAAGCCCCTGAAGATCATCCTACCTTATCTTCACCACGCCGGGTATCACTGATCGGTCCAGGCTCCGAAGTCTTCATCCAAGCCCAAGCGGGGACTGAAGAGGTCCATGATCCGGATGAAGTCTTGGCCCAAGCGGGGGCTGAAGAGGTCCATCATCCGGCTGAAGTCTTGATCCAAGCGGGAGCTGAAGAGGTCCATGATCCGGCTGAAGTCTTCTATCAAGCGGCATCTTCAATCTTCTTTCTTCCGGATCCATCTTCATCCCGCCGACGCGGAACATCCTTCTTCACCGATGACTTCCCGACGAATGACGGTTCCTTTAAGGGACGTCATCCAAGATGGCGTCCCTCGAATTCCAATTGGCTGATAGGATTCTATCAGCCAACCGGAATTAAGGTAGGAAAATTCTGATTGGCTGATGGAATCAGCCAATCAGATTCAAGTTCAATCCGATTGGCTGATCCAATCAGCCAATTGGATTGAACTTGAATCTGATTGGCTGTTAGGTTTATTTAAGGGGGGTTTGGGTTAGATTAGGGGTATGTGGGTGGTGGGCTGTAATGTTGGGGGGGGTATTGTATGTTATTTTTTACAGGCAAAAGAGCTGTTTTCTTTGGGACATACCCAACAAAAGGCCCTTTTAAGGGCTGGTAAGGTAAAAGAGCTTTTCTATTTTAATTTTAGAATAGGGTAGGGCATTTTTTTATTTTGGGGGGCTTTGTTATTTTATTAGGGGGCTTAGAGTAGGTGTAATTAGCTTAAAAGTGTTGTAATATTTTTCTAATGTTTGTAAATTATTTTTCTTTTTTTTGTAACTTAGTTCTTTTTTATTTTTTGTACTTTAGTTAGTTTATTTAATTGTATTTATTTGTAGGTATTTTATGTAATTAATTTAATGATGTGTGAAGTGTAGTGTTAGGTTTAATTGTAACTTAGGTTAGGATTTATTTTACAGGTAATTTTGTAATTATTTTAACTAGGTATCTATTAAATAGTTAATAACTATTTAATAGCTATTGTACCTAGTTAAAATAAATACAAAGTTGCCTGTAAAATAAATATTAATCCTAAAATAGCTACAATATAATTATAATAAGATAAAAATTATATTTAACTTAGGGGGGTGTTAGTGTTAGGGTTAGACTTAGCTTTAGGGGTTAATAAATTTAATAGAGTAGTGGTGAGGTCCGGTCAGCAGATTAGGGGTTAATACTTGAAGTTAGGTGTCGGTGATGTTAGGGAGGGCAGATTAGGGGTTAATACTTGAAGTTAGGTGTCGGTGATGTTAGGGAGGGCAGATTAGGGGTTAATACTATTTATTATAGGGTTAGTGAGGCGGATTAGAGGTTAATAACTTTATTATAGTAGCGGTGAGGTCCGGTCAGCAGATTAGGGGTTAATAATTGTAGGTAAGGTAGCAGCGACATTGGGGGCGGCAGATTAGGGGTTAATAAATATAATATAGGGGTCGGCGGTGTTAGGGGCAGCAGATTAAGGGTACATAGGGATAACATAGGTGGCGGCGGTGTGCGGTCGGCAGATTAGGGGTTAAAAAATGTAATAAAGTGGCGGCGATGTGGGGGGACCTCGGTTTAGGGGTACATAGGTAGTTTATGGGTATTAGTGTACTTTAGAGCACAGTAGTTAAGAGCTTTATGAACCGGCGTTAGCCCAGAAAGCTCTTAACTCCTGGCTTTTCTCTGCGGCTGGAGTTTTGTCGTTAGATTTCTAATGCTCGCTTCAGCCAAGACTCTAAATACCGGCGTTAGAAAGATCCCATTGAAAAGATAGGATACGCAAATGGCGTAGGGGGATCTGCGGTATGGAAAAGTCGCGGCTGGAAAGTGAGCGTTAGACCCTTACCTACACGACTCTAAATACCAGCGGTAGCCCAAAACCAGCGTTAGGAGCCTCTAAATCTAACGTCAAACTCTAAATCTAGGCGTATATTAACTATATTAACCCTTATATAATTAGGGTTAATATAGTTAATGTAGGTGGCGGCGGTGTAGGGGGATTAGATTAGGGGTTAATATATTTAATATAGGTTGCGGCGGTGTAGGGGGATTAGATTAGGGGGTAATATATTTATTATAGGTGGAGGCGGTGTAGGGGGATTAGATTAGGGGTTAATATATTTAATATAGGTTGGGGCGGTGTAGGGGGATTAGATTAGGGGGTAATATATTTATTATAGGTGGCGGCGATGTAGGGGGATTAGATTAGGGGGTTAGACATTTATTATAGGTGGCAGCGGTGTAGGGGGATTTAGATTACAGGCAAAAGAGCTGATTACTTTGGGGCAATGCCCCGCAAAAGGCCCTTTTAAGGGCTGGTAATAGAGCTGGTTACTTTGGGGCAATGTCCCGCAAAAGGCCCTTTTAAGGGCTGGTAATAGAGCTGGTTACTTTGGGGCAATGCCACGCAAAAAGCCCTTTTCAGGGCTATTTGTAGGGTTAGACTTAGGTTTAGTGGTATGGAAATTTTAGTATTTTAGGGGTTAATAAATTTAATATAGGTGGCGGCGGTATAGGGGGATTAGATTAGGGGTTAATAATTTTAATATAGGTGGCAGCGGTATAGGGGGATTAGATTAGGGGTTAATAATTGTAATATAGGTGGCGGCGGTGTAAGGGGGATTAGATTAGGGGTTAATAATTTTAATATAGGTGGCGGCGGTGTAAGGGGGATTAGATTAGGGGTTAATAATTTTAATATAGGTGGCAGCGGTGTAGTGGGATCATATTAGGGGGTTATATAGTTTAAATAGGTGGCGGCGGTGTAGGGGGATCATATTAGGGGCTAATATAGTTTAAATAGGTGGCGGCGGGGTAGGGGGATCATATTAGGGGGTAACATAGTTAATGTAGGTGGCGGCGGGGTAGGGGGCTCACATTAGGGGGTAAAACATTTAATGTAGCTAGCGGCGGTGTAGGGGGGGTCAGATTAGGGGGTAATATAGATAATGTAGCCGGCGGCGGGGTCCGGGAGCGGCGGTTTAGGGTTTAATTTATTTATTATTAGGAGCGAGAGGGGGGATTGCGGATAGAGGGGTATATGTGTTGGGCTATATTTGGGAGGCGTGTTAGACAGTACGGGTGATTTTATCATTTAGCCAGTTTTTTTATGCGGCGGCAGTTTCTAAAGTGCTGTAAGTCACTGGCGACACCAGAAATTTGTACTTACGCAGATTTCTGGACATCGCTGTTTTGTCAGACTTACGGCACTTTAGCATCTGACGGCGCCGTATATAAGATAGCTCGAGTTGCGAGCTGAAACTACGGGAGGTGCAGGTTTCCAAACTTGCGCCGAAACCCTTGCCGTATATTGGATTGCGGCCTAAGTGTGTTGTTTCCGTGTGTGAAATTATAAGAACATGGGTAAACATTAGCGAGGGGTACTATATGCAATACCTTTACCGCACTAACTAGCGTGCATATCACAAGTTAAAAGTAAATGGTTGCACTCGAGCAAATTCAAAATTTGTGCTCACAGGATTAGCGTGCCTGAATATGTAGTATAAATTAAAACATTAAAATAAACTACAGTTTCAGTTAAAAAAAATATTTCATATAAATATCAATACATCTTTTTTTTATAATGGTTAAAAGGGATATAGGGTATGGTAATGTATTTGATTGGAAAGGGCTATAATATATATATATATATATATATATATATATATATATATGTCATGAATACCTCATGATTTAGATGCTAATGGGTTAATTTTATTTACATTTGTTTGTTTAGAAGAAATTTGTTGCTGTGTTTTGCCTTAGATAAGCCCTTATAAATAGTTTGTAAGATGCACAAGAGAGAACTTTATGGTCTGATTGGTCAGTTTATTGCCCCCAACCTTTCAGCACAGAATGATGGAACACAGTGCCTCTATTCAGGAACTACACTGAGGTCATTGACAGGACAAACAGCCTTGCAAATAAATATTCTTGTATATGTTATAATGCCTTAAAAACATAAAGAATGCAAAATATATGGTGTTTGGTATCCAAATACTCCTCAAAACATCACTTAGGGATTGCCTATCTGTGTATATGAAATAGAAATACATATCAGAAGTTATAAGATGTTATATAACTCTAAACTTTATGACATGTTGTAAAAAGAGAGGAGTGGATATTCCTGGCCCCTATGTAAGAAGGTTGGGTCAAGCGATTTGATATCAGAGAAACAGGTATAAAATTTTGTGTCTAACAATATAAGTTGTTCATTCTACATGGGAGGCTGCTACAGTGTGAGTGACCATCTTTTCTTGCCAATCTCCCTGACACAGACAGCCAAAGCTAGGAAAGTATAAGGTTTCTGTTATTTCTCCTTTTAATTTTTAAAACCTTTTGCTTGTGTATAATTATATTTGTTATTATCCTTTTATTAAAGGGGCAGTCAACTTACATTCCATACTAATGTTATATAATTGTGCACATAGTGCTGAATTATATAACATTAGCTTATCAGCAGATGTATACTTTCAATTATTTCAGACAAATTGTATGTAAAAACCTAATTTTACTAGAACCCCACTCCTTGCTCTACTGAGCGGGTCTGGTTTTTACACAGCGCATCGCAGCAACACTGTCTAGTCACAGTGTGCCCGGTCACGCCATTAAAATGAATGTAGCTTGCTCCCGCTCTGGTCTAGTAGCAGGAGCGAGCTACATTCATTTTAATGGCGCGACCGGGCACACTGTGACTAGACAGTGTTGCCGCGATGCGCTGTGTAAAAACCAGAACCGCTCAGTAGAGCAAGGAGCGGCGTTCTGGTAAAATGAGGTTTTTACATACAATTTCTCTGAAATAATTGAAAGTATAAATGTGCTGGTAAGCTAATGTTATATAATTCTGCCCTATGTGAAGAATTATATAACATTAGTATGTACGTTTACTGCCCCTTTAATAATGCACTGTGCATCATATTTTGCATAATAAAGAATTCCTTTATTAAGCTTTTGCCTTTGTCTAATTTTTTAACCACGTTACTGAAAGAGACTGGTAGTATTATTACTGTGATTTTAGATTATTTTTTGCTTGGTTAAAGTGGAAAGGGTCTGTTAACCCTTGCTGTGCAAAACAAGTGACTAGTGCATGGTTGGTTAACCCTGGTAATCAAGAAGTGAAGGTATGAAGATATTTGCACTGTAGAATAGTAACTAAAACACAGTATAAAAAGGGGGGTCCCTATACCTCCCTAAAAGGGTAAATCGAAAAAGTGATCTTTCTTTTACAAGAGAAGATAAATACTATGCGCTACTAAAATGTGGCTAAATTAGTTAGAGAGATGATAAAACCAATGCGTTGGCAACAAAGTGGTGTGTTGAATGGAGGAGTGAATAACACAAAATAAAAATGTAAAATAAATGTGAATCAATGTCTAATCTATCAAAAAGGGTGGATAAATAAAGATACACCTTTAAAAGGTGATTTTGATAAAACATATAATCCTATAAATATATAATAAATGTGAACCAAAGAGGGTTTAAAAATGGGAAAAGTGATACCAAAGTGTGAGATAAAAAAATCAATTATTATTTAATGAACAAACATAATTAAAATGTGTGCACAATTTCATAAAAACATAACATCAAAGGAATAATAAATCTCATACACATGTAGTATCAGCAAGAAGTTGATACATTTAAGATACATTTAAGACAAACCATAAAATAGTGACAGCAGGAAAATTACAAACGTTGTTACAAAGAAAGGAACATCCAAAGCAATTGATCCGGTTAGAGTTGCCAAATTTCTTCCGATATAGTGGAAAACGAGAGCGCTGGAATATAAAAAGATTCCTAAAGGAGCGAAAACAGGACCAAAAACTAAAGGTGAAAAGTCTTACACCAGGTGTTGTATTAGAAGTCTCCGCCAAATAGTCGTCTCTGTCAATAAGGCTTGACACCGCACAGCGTCTGTGCAGGAAGATGGAGATCTTTAAAGGACTGGAACAAACACCTCCCGGCGTCTTTGAAACAGTTTTCGGTTTTCACAGTGTGAAATAAAAAACACTTAACGGCATTCAGATGGGAACTACGGAAGCCCATATTAGACAGTTTAAAGAGTAGATTCTTAATTTTATATTTCTGATTAGTTACATTGGAGTCAACCTCTTTATGTTTTTTTGAGTATTTGCATGATTTGCAGGTTAAGCACGGATAAAATCCCTGCAGTTTTTTACCCATAAGATCTGCATCACATATATTAGTCATAGTTTTTTTTAATGCCGTAGGGGCTAAGATCGATTTTAGATTCTTCGCTTTCCTATATACCATCTGACGTTTATTTGGTAAAATTGGCCCTAATTTTTCATCTTTTTTTAAAAGCCCCCAATGTTTATTTATTATTTTTTAAAACAGATATTTATTTCCACTATATTGGGTAATAAACGGAATAAAAGCTACATCATTTTCTTTTTCTTTATTTGATATTTTATGTGATCTAGGTTTGCCTTCTAGCAGTGATTTCCTATCTACCAGACGTACTGAGTCCCTAATATTATCTATGGTAGTACCATCATATCCACGGTCTACAAGTTTTTGCTTTAATTTTTCTGACTGTAATTCAAAAGCCCCAATATTTGTGCAGTTTTTTCTAATTCTGAGAAATTGCCCCTTTGGGTTATTTTCTTCCATCTACGATGTTGGCAACTCATTTGGTGAATATAGCTATTGGGTCCTTGAGCTAAGCTTATTTTCTTCAACAAATAATTCCAGATCAAGGAAATGGATGCAATTTTTACTTTTTCCATGTGTAAATTTTAGATTTTTATTATTATCAGTCATAGTTAAAAAACAACATTTTCAAGTTAAATCTCAGTACCCTGCCAGATAACGAGGATATTGTCGATATAGAAAGTATAGGACACCATGTTTGCTCCAAATGGGGTGGAGTTAAGAAATAATTTCTCCAAAAAGGCCCATAAAAAGATTTGCATAACTTGGAGCAAACCTGGTGCCCATGGCTGTTTCCTGTTCTTGATTAAAAAACTGTCCCTGATAAGAAAAGAAATTGTGAGTTAAAATAAATTTAATTGCATTAAGGATAAAATCTTTTTCTTCTACTTTTAAAGTTATATTGTGTTGTAGAAAGTGATCTATTGCTACTAGCCCATCCTTATGATCTATACAAGTGTATAAGCTAGTTATATCACATGATGCTAGAATATAATTTTCCTTCCAATGTATTTTATCAATTAGTTTTAAAACATCTGAGGAATCTTTTAAATAAGAGTGAAGAGTTCTAACATATTTCTGTAGGTAGATGTCAAGATATTCCGACAGATTGGCAGTTAAAGATCCAATTCCAGAAATTATCGGCCTTCCTGGAGGTTGAGATAGGGACTTATGGATCTTTGCAAGACAGTACAGTAAAGGAATTTTGGGAAATTTAGGTATTAAATAGTTAATCTCCTTATTGGACAATATTTCCATTTCTTTAGCTACATCTAGTAATATTTTTAATTCTGACATATATTGGGTGGTTGGATTTTTACTTAATTTTTTATAGGTGACTGTATCATTTAGTATATCCTTACACATGTTATCATAGTCAACACTAGATAGAACAACAATGCCACCACCCTTGTCAGTGGGCTTGATGATCAGATCTTTATTTTGTTCTAGGTCTTTAATTACTTTTAGTTGGTTTTTGGTTACATTTTTCATATTTTTCATATTACTTTTAATTTTATCTTCACTGATATTCTCAATATCTTGTAAAATGAATTTCTCAAAGGTTTCCAAAATTGGTCCTTTATCGTGTTTCGGATAAAAAGTCTTTCTTTCAAATTAGTATATACAAACCCCTTATCGCTAATTAAAGTTTTATCTGCTTTCTTTTCTATTGGTGATTTTGTGAACCAGCCTTTTACAGTCAATTTCCCAATAAATTTGTGAGCGTCAACAAATGTTGAGAATTTGTCAAGACTGTTGGTGGGTACAAAAGAAAGTCCCTTGCTTAGAACTTCTTGTTCATCTTTGCTAAGAGTTTTATTACTTAGATTAAAAATCCCATTCACCTTAATAGAATTTGTTTTTGCATCGTTATCTACTGTTTGGACTTTTTTATGTCTCCTTCCTCTCTTGCCCCTCTTTCGGAGGCCCCTCTTTTTCTTGTCCCTCTCTGTGGTTGATCATTTGTATTTCGGCCTGATCCTAAAAAAGGCAACTGTAAGTTGCTTTATTTGGTTATTCCAGAAGGGCCAGGACTTTGAATCTCATCTTCTACACTATGTAGTGGTGTGAATCTATTTGTCAAAGTTATTTCTTTATCCTTGTAACTATTAGAATTCGGATGACTATATCTTTTGGGTGTTTGATAATTACTTTGCCAATTGCTATTTCTACCCCAACTATTAAAATATTATCTAGGTGCATGTTGTTGTCTGTAGAAATTCTCTCTATCATCATAGCCCTGATTAGTATTATGACCATAGTTGTTTCTAGTGTTAGAGCTATAATTGTGGTTGTATTGTCTCCAATTTTTATTTCTAATTTTATTTTCTTGTTGATTGTAATGTGGGGTCTATTGTAGTAATTAGTATTTCTATTTTGATAGTATTGATTTCTATTTTCTTGTTGTCTTTTTTTAATTTGCATTCCTAAAAAATGTTCAGATGAACTACCAATTTGTAAACTTTGTGAATTTTGGGAGTCAGTAACAATTGATTGATTTTTATTTTTGTTAGTAATCTCTTTTTTTGTCATGTCTCCATCTATGTGAGATATACTTATGCCAATCTGGGGAATTAACATGTGACAAATAGTCTTCTCTGTCCCTCTTAATTTTTTTAAGTTTAATTTTTAGTATTTCCTCCTTAGTATCCTCTAGAGATTTTTTTAATTGTTTTCCCTGATTAATATACTCAACATCTTCTTCATATTCTTTTAGTTGTTCTTCTAATTGTTTCATTTAAATTTCTAAATTTTTAAGGATATCACCTCTATAACTCTTAATTAATCTCATTAGGTTCAAAGAGTTTTCCTCTAGGATATTATTCCACTTTTTCTTAAACTCAATGTTGTCTATTTTAAATGAACACGCTTATTTAATCCTGAGACCTCCTGGAACCCTTTTGTTCTCTAAATATTGGTCTAAGAATATGAATTCAGGTCTATGCTTCATTTCGAGTTTCATTTTTTCTTCTAATTCTTTTAATAGACTACATAATATATCTATATTTTTATCTGTTATAATAATATCTTTAGAGAAAAGGTTATATATCCCCTTGTAGATTTCATAAACTGCAGCAAATATCAAAAATAGGGAAAGATAGACAGTAAAGAAGTGAAGTTATGAAGAAATTTGCGCTGTAGAATAGTAACTAAAAACACAGTATAAAAAGGGGGGTCCCTATACCTCCCTAAAAGGGTAAATCGAAAAAGTGACCTCTTCTTTACAAGAGAAGAGAAATACTATGCCCTACTAAAATGTGGCTAAATTAGTTACAGAGAGGATGTATCTTTATTTATCCACCATTTTTGATAGATTATTCATCCACTACTTTCAAAGATTAGACATCGATTCACATTTATTTTACATTTTTATTTTGTGTTATTCACTCACTCATCCATTCAACACACCACTTTGTTGCCAACGCATTGGTTTTATCATCTCTGTAACTAATTTAGCCCAATTTTAGTAGCGCATAGTATTTCTCTTCTTTTGTAAAAGAGAGATAACTTTTTCGATTAACCCTGGTCATCACAATATATATATATATATATATATATATATATATATATATATATATACAGGGAGTGCAGAATTATTAGGCAAGTTGTATTTTTGAGGATTAATTTTATTATTGAACAACAACCATGTTCTCAATGAACCCAAAAAACTCATTAATATCAAAGCTGAACAGTTTTGGAAGTAGTTTTTAGTTTGTTTTTAGTTATAGCTAGTTTAGGGGGATATCTGTGTGTGCAGGTGACTATTACTGTGCATAATTATTAGGCAACTTAACAAAAAACAAATATATACCCATTTCAATTATTTATTTTTACCAGTGAAACCAATATAACATCTCAACATTCACAAATATACATTTCGGACATTCAAAAACAAAACAAAAACAAATCAGTGACCAATATAGCCACCTTTCTTTGCAAGGACACTCAAAAGCCTGCCATCCATGGATTTTGTCAGTGTTTTGATCTGTTCACCATCAACATTGCGTGCAGCAGCAACCACAGCCTCCCAGACACTGTTCAGAGAGGTGTACTGTTTTCCCTCCTTGTAAATCTCACATTTGATGATGGACCACAGGTTCTCAATGGGGTTCAGATCAGGTGAACAAGGAGGCCATGTCATTAGATTTTCTTCTTTTATACCCTTTCTTGCCAGCCACGCTGTGGAGTACTTGGACGCGTGTGATGGAGCATTGTCCTGCATGAAAATCATGTTTTTCTTGAAGGATGCAGACTTCTTCCTGTACCACTGCTTGAAGAAGGTGTCTTACAGAAACTGGTAGTAGGACTGGGAGTTGAGCTTGACTCCATCCTCAACCCGAAAAGGCCCCACAAGCTCATGTTTGATGATACCAGCCCAAACCAGTACTCCACCTCCACCTTGCTGGCGTCTGAGTCGGACTGGAGCTCTCTGCCCTTTACCAATCCAGCCACGGGCCCATCCATCTGGCCCATCAAGACTCACTCTCATTTCATCAGTCCATAAAACCTTAGAAAAATCAGTCTTGAGATATTTCTTGGCCCAGTCTTGACGTTTCAGCTTGTGTGTCTTGTTCAGTGGTGGTCGTCTTTCAGCCTTTCTTACCTTGGCCATGTCTCTGAGTATTGCACACCTTGTGCTTTTGGGCATTCCAGTGATGTTGCAGCTCTGAAATATGGCCAAACTGGTGGCAAGTGGCATCTTGGCAGCTGCACGCTTGACTTTTCTCAGTTCATGGGCAGTTATTTTGTGCCTTGGTTTTTCCACATGCTTCTTGCGACCCTGTTGACTATTTTGAATGAAACGCTTGATTGTTCGATGATCACGCTTCAGAAGCTTTGCAATTTTAAGAGTGCTGCATCCCTCTGCAAGATATCTCACTATTTTTGACTTTTCTGAGCCTGTCAAGTCCTTCTTTTGACCCATTTTGCCAAAGGAAAGGAAGTTGCCTAATAATTATGCACACCTGATATAGGGTGTTGATGTCATTAGACCACACCCCTTCTTATTACAGAGATGCACATCACCTAATATGCTTAATTGGTAGTATGCTTTCGAGCCTATACAGCTTGGAGTAAGACAACATGCATAAAGAGGATGATGTGGTCAAAATACTCATTTGCCTAATAATTCTGCACTCCCTGTATATATATATATATATATATATATATATATATATATATATATATGTATATATATTTTGTGGTTTTGGTGTTCCATGCACTCCCTGTAATGTTGTTCTGCCTGGGTGCTCTCTATGGTGCGTATGTAGAAACTCAATGGAAGATGAGGCACTCACAGGTCTTAATAGATTCCAATATTCAAAGCTTTATTTTTGTAAGATA
Source organism: Bombina bombina (assembly GCF_027579735.1). Lineage (NCBI taxonomy): Eukaryota > Metazoa > Chordata > Amphibia > Anura > Bombinatoridae > Bombina > Bombina bombina. Next base: position 1,154,284,973 of record NC_069501.1, on the reverse strand, counting down.
TTCGTCAAAGAGTTATATCAGTCAACGTTTCGGTCCTTGCAGGGACCTTTGTCAAGACTGTATCAGTAAAGTACTGTGCTTTATATAGCTCCGGCATATGCCAATCTCTACATGGAGAAGTATGAGGAGACCATCATGCTAATCTTTAACAACATAGATGATCTGTTCTTTGTTTGGAAAAGGGGCTCCCAGGCTCTCGATGAATGGATTGAACACCTTAATGGTTTGGAATCTCCCATTAGATTCAAGATACAGAAGAACTCGAACCAGATTTCTTGGACTTAAGGATCTACAAGAAAGGCAACAGACTGGGAACAACTTTATTTACCAAACCAACAGACCAAAATTCACTCCTCTATGCAAACAGTAACAACCACCCCCCCCCCCACACACACACACGAAGGGCTATCATCAAATCCCAGATGACCAGAGGAACAACACAGAGGAGAAAAACAAAGAACAACAACTAAAAATGATGTCTGACAAATTTTGACAGGCCATGCGTAACAGGTGGTAAATCCACCAAACAGATCCAGCTCTGCCATTTAAGAAAATGGACATTCGAGACCTGGTGATGCTGACTGACCCTAGCCATTGGTAAAGTAGGGACAAATGGTTAAAGACAACCAAGATTGGATGTTTCCATTGTAGTGGCATGTGTAATAAGTATAATTTTGGATTACAATTTCTTGTTGAATTCAGACTTAATATCTAAACCCGTTTCTTGGGACAAGTGAAACTAACTGGAGATGATATCTCTCTAAACAGACCAGTTTCTTAAGGATGGTATCTCTTGCAAATATGTACTAAACTGGAATACAACAGATGGTATTTCTGAACAGAACTTCAAAGGATGTCCTTATCACAAAGTGAGAATTACAGAGCTAAAGGCTTATGAAGTCCTTGGGAGGGTCAGTACCATAACAACTTTATTTCATTCCTGGAACTTCAAAGGATGTATATAGCCCATGTTCTTATAAAAGGGTCATAAATAGCATTGTCCAACATTAAAGGAGGCTAACAGCTTATGCCCTGGAGTCCTGTCAAATGTAATTTTTTGGACAAGGGTGACACCTACAGGTAGCTGGCTACTTCTTCTGGGATTTATCAACTGGACATAAATTAAGCATTTGATTGCTTAAGACAATCTTCAAGGTTGGGCTATATTGCTTTAAATATGCTGTGTAAAGAACAGACAGGTATGAAGGACAAAATAACACCAAAGGTAATAGAGACAGACTTCATCTTTCTTTGCATGCACATACCCACAGGCATTAGTCTATAGTGAAGATAGACTAGAGGAACAGAGCCTTGTATGTTAGATGCTTCTCTCACCACTCATGTATAGATTTGTCATTTAATAAATTTATCCTTTTTATAAGACTGGTGTAAGTATCATTCTTTAAATAAGGTAAATGGATTATAAGGAAAAGCCTGACACTGATTTTAGTCACTGACCCAATATTAGAAAAGGGGCTTTTTTACAGCATGATTGCATGCAGAAATTTTAGACACCCTCACACAAACCAGAGGTTTGAAATTAGACACTTTCTCACGTGCACAACCACTTTTGTGGTATAGCTACTGAGCTGTTGCTGTGGAATGTTTTATGTGGGTAAAACTACCGATGATGCTAGAAAACGGATGGCAAACCACCTATCAGCCATTAGGATGGCATTGAAAAATGGGAAAACAGAACAGCCAGTATCTAGACATTTTCTCACAGCCGGACATAGGGTCTCGGACATGAGGTTCATACTGATAGATCATGTCCCACCACTCAAGAGAGGGGGCGATAGAGACAATGCACTACTGAAATTGGAAGCAAGATGGACACACAGACTAGGCACGCTGCACCCTGATGGTCTCAATATGTCAACAGACTGGCACTGCTTTCTATAATCCTATGGCATCAACCCAGGACATGCACCATTGAGGTGTCAATGTGGCATGACCATCTACACTGGGGACCACTCTAATGTGTCCAAGCTATATTTTGAAAGAGGAATGGTTTGATGACCCAAGATGGATGTGACAGAACACTGGGCCTAGGACATTATAACCATAACAGATGGATGTATTCATCAGTCCCATTGAATGGAATGTTTTTTGTCTATACGCTGTGTAGTCTATTGTATTCCATGCCTTTATGATATTGCAGGACACCTTGATTGCCCATTGTGAGCTCATGACCAATGAACGATAAAGTGAGGTCAGTAACATGGAAGACTTTTTTGAATACCTAGCACAAGGCTTTGTGAACCACTCTATATAAACTGTAATGTCTATCTATGACATATGAGAGATGTATAGTACTATGACAGGGAATGTCTAGTAAGAGGGATGCCTTGATTCTCAATTATAAGTGCATGACCGATGAGCTATGGTTGAGGTCACACACTGGGTACCTAAGGATACCAGGCACAAGGTTAGCCATATAATTGGTTATGTTTCCTTGTATAGACCTACTATATAGCAAAGCTAAATAGATTCACATTAGCACTTAACATACGAGGAGCCTATATATCAGCCCATGCATGCCTATATACTAGCACAAATAGGCTGATAACATGAGACACTGTGAAGAACTAGTATATACCAGCACGGCTGTGATCTTAGATCTATTCCCTACAACTATAGACCTCACTAAACAAGTTGTACATTTTTTCAATTTTAGCCTTAAACTCTTAACATGAAACACTGTTGGTATGTACACAGACACTCCTGCTGATGCACCAACATAATAGGCAATTATTATAATATGGCAAACTACATTAAAGGTCACACAAACCCCATTATGTACACAATATTTCAGAGACACCACTACAAGAATAAAAAGGATATGCTTTTTGAAGTTATCAGCTGTAAATGCTGTTCTGTATACAACACATAAGGGATGACATGAGTGACAGGCACTATATCCTATGAGAACAGCAAACGTTCTGACAACCATCACTTTGACATGCCTAAGTTTATGCTAATTAGCCACTCGCTTGTCTTATGCGTTATACATGTCGGAACAGTTCCAAACAGACATGACAAACGGTTTCTCGCCGTCAAGGCGAAATAAGGGCCCTAGCATTAGCGCTTGAAGGTAAGTGCAGAAATATTCTATGGGGTCTGATGTGCGATCCATCCAGACAAGCCGAGACAATATAGATTAGCTATTAGCTATAACAATAAACAGAAAATTGACTTGGCTTTTAAGATTTATCGGCACCTCTATTGTGATCAGTTTACTAGCATGAAATAAACAGACAGGCATGATGTTAAGAACACCACAAGTGTGGCAGATATGGAAACAATAACTTAAGTCCCATGGTTTACATACCAAAGTAAAATTTTCACACGCAAAGTTGTACACATATTGGATATACACTACACTTTTTTTATATATGAATATGAACTAATTGTTTTGTCACCTTTACAGAATTTTTTATGTATTTATTCACTTGTTAATAGGGATTTGAATGAGTTTGGCTGCCATATTTGGGCTATGAACCAATTTTGTTGACACATTTATGTATGTACTTAAGAACTTGTTTGAAACAATGGAAAAGCACTAATGGCACTACTAGTGGTATAGTCAGGAATTCCCCAGTAACCTAAATTTCTTATTGTACTATTAGAATTTTGTACGAGAGTTATACATTTTGTGGTGTCTGTGCTGTGTACTGGGTAGAGAAAACTTTATTTAATCAGTCATGGACTGATGGTATGTGCACTTAGGGAGCACTCACATTCCTTATAGGCTATATTAAGTATAAAGCAATGAGATTGTGACAGAGATCCACTGTTTAAAATATAACCTTTATTAACCCCTTAATGACCACAATGTACCCTGTATGTCACTGGTCGTTAAGGGTTTTTTCAGGACATAATAGCACAAGTCTAGCAAGAACACGCTATTAATGCCCTCCCTCCAGCAGGCTTTATGGAATAGAGCAGTCTCAACGCTGGTGGCAAGACAGCGCTATAAAACAATCAAGTCCCAAAAAAAGGCCAGTGACATACAGGGTACGTCGCTGGTCCTTAAGGGGTTAAGATGATTAAAAAATGTAAAACACACACACTTAAAAACACAAATGAGTTAAAGCTGGTAAGTAAATTATGTGTTAATCGTCAGTAAGCCTAACTAGGGTGATTTTGAAAAATACACAAATCAATACAGACCTAGGCTGTGGATTTTAAACCATGTCCTGTAAATAAATGTGGTTCTAAGCAAGCCTGCTCGTTAGTGAAATACACACGAGTGCAATAATTATGTTGCTAAATGGAGATAGAATATCTCATATCCCAGAACAGCAGAGTTAAGTAATAACCTTATTGTATTGGTTGCAAAGCTTATCTGTCTGCAATATCAAAATTAGGCTCTTTAAATGCCAACTGTTTAAATACATTTAGTTTTATTCACTGCTACCATTGAAGAGACAAATGTAATCATTAGAATATTCGCTGGCTCCTTGCATAACTGCTCTCATTGACATACTGATCATAAGACTAGCTTAATCACCTCTTTTTACAAACATGGACATCTATAGATATAAAATGCTACACATTCCAACAAACCTAGTTATAAGTTAACAGTGGGCACGAGCATACATTCACAGCGTGTCCACTTAGAATATTATTATCAATGTTGGTTTTTGTTAAGTAGATTTACCAGCAACTCATTGCACATTAAAATCTACTCAGATTCCCTCCTGTCCCCTGACATGTTCACCACTGATTGACTTTCTCAAAGGGTGAGGGCGCGGCATTTCCCATGACTATTTATGGGCCAGCTGACTCCGCCTATTATGATCTTTTGACCAATCCAAATGAATCTCACTTTAGCCACTCACAGTCTGGATGTCATTACCCATTCTTGCTACATGACCCCTTATTGGATATATTTTTACTACATTGTTCCAATTGCTTAGCCTTTAATTTGCATGAATGCTTATTTATGAAGACTTATATTCTTATTATTTATAAGATCAATATCAATTCTACATGGACTAATTTTAATAATGGTCATTATGTTAATACTAACTTTGTTTACATTTTATCATTTTGGAAGATGATGTACTTATATTTTAAGTATCGTGAAATTTGTGTGATGAATGTGTACATATAGACCCCTAGTTATCAAGCCGTCAACCTCAAATACGCTGGAATTCCGCAGCATATTTGTGGCGAGGCTGATTCACCTTATTTATCAAGCCCTACAGACCGGCAAAAGTAGAATCTGGTGACGTAAGCATCGATTCGCTGGATTCAGTCCGACACAGATCGATTCTTACGTCACTCCAGATGTTCCGAACGCAAAATCCCAGCAGGTACGCTCAGCACTTTTACGGCCCAGCGTACCTGGTTTTCAGTCAGCCGCCCTGGAGGTGGCGGATCCCATAGGAATCAATGGGAGTCAGACCATAGCGAAAGTTCAAGTTCGCTGCTGCCTGACATCCCATTCATTCCTATGGGAAGTGTGTACACCTAACACCCTAACATGTACCCCGAGTCTAAGCACCCTTAATCTGCCCCCCCTACACCGCCGCCACCTATATTAAACATTTTAACCCCTAAACCGCCGCTCCCGGACCCCGCCGTAACTTTAAGAAATCTGTTAACCCCTAAACCGCCGCTCCCAGCCCCCGCCGCCACCTACATAATACCTATTAACCCCTATCCTGGCCCCCCTATACCGCCGCCACCCCTAATAAATGTATTAACCCCTATCCTGCCGCTCCCAGACCCCGCCACAACAAAATAAATAGTTTAACCCCTAAACCGCTGCTCCTGGACCCCGCTGCCACCTATATTATACTTATTAACCCCTAATCTGCCCCCCCTACACCGTCGCCACCTATAATAAAATTATTAACCCCTAAAGCTAAGTCTAACCCTAACACCCCCCTAAATTAAATCTAATTTAAATCTAACTAAATAAATTAACTCTTATTAACTAAATTATTCTTATTTAAAGCTAAATACTTACCTGTAAAATAAATCCTAAACTAGCTACAATATAACTAATAGTTACATTGTAGCTATTTTAGGATTTATTTTTATTTTACAGGCAACTTTCAATTTATTTTAACTAGGTAGAATAGCTATTAAATAGTTATTAACTATTTAATAGATACCTAGCTAAAATAAAGAGAAATTTACCTGTAAAATAAAAACTAACCTGTTACAATTACACCTAACACTACACTATCATTAAATAAATTAATCATATTTAAAACTAACTTACCTGTAAAATAAACCCTAAGATAGCTACAATGTAATTAATAATTACATTGTAGCTATTTTCGGGTTTATATTTATTTTACAGGTAACTTTGTATTTATTTTAACTAGGTACAATAGCTATTAAATAGTTAATAATTATTTAATAACTACCTAGCTAAAAGAAATACAAAATTACAAGTAAAATAAATCCTAACCTAAGTTACAATTAAACCTAACACTACACTATCATTAAATAAATTAAATACAAATACCTACAAATAAATACAAATAAATACACTAACTAAAGTACAAAAAATAAAAAAATAATTTACAAACATTATAAAAATATTAAAACAATTTTAAGCTAATTACACCTACTCTAATCCCCCTAATAAAATAACAAAGCCCCCCAAAATAAAAAAATTCCCTACCCTATTCTACATTTAAAAGATACCAGCTCTGTTACCTTACCAGCCCTTAAAAGGGCCTTTTGCGGGGCATGCCCCAAAGAAAACAGCTCTTTTGCCTGTAAAATAAAAATACAACCCCCCAACATTAAAACCCACCACCCACACACCCCTACTCTAACCCACCCAAACCCCCCTTAAAAAAACCTAACACTACCCCCCTGAAGATCTTCCTACCTTGAGTCATCTTCACTCAGTCGAGCCGAATTCTTCATCCAATCCGGGCAATGTCTTCATCCAAGCGGGGCTGAAGAGGTCCATCATCCGGCTGAAGTCTTCATTCAAGCGGGGGCTGAAGAGGTCCATCATCCGGCTGAAGTCTTCATCCAAGCGGGGGCTGAAGAGGTCCATCATCCGGCTGAAATCTTCATCCAAGCGGGGGCTGAAGAGGTCTTCCATCCGGCTGAAGTCTTCTATCAAGCGGCATCTTCAATCTTCTTTCTTCTGGCTCCATCTTCATCCCGCCGACGCGGAACATCCTTCCTCCTCGACGAACTCCCGATGAATGAAGGTTCCTTTAAGGAACGTCATCCAAGATGGCGTCCCTCGAATTCCGATTGGCTGATAGAATTCTGATCGGAACAGCCAATAGAATGCGAGCTCAATCTGATTGGATCAGCCAATCGGATTGAACTTGAATCTGATTGGCTGATTCCATCAGCCAATCAGATTATTCCTACCTTAATTTCGATTGGCTGATAGAATCCTATCAGCCAATCGGAATTCGAGGGACGCCATCTTGGATGACATCCCTTAAAGGAACCTTCATTCGTCGGGAGTTCGTCGTGGAGGAAGGATGTTCTGCATCGGCGGGATGAAGATGGAGCCGGAAGAAAGAAGATTGAAGATGCCTCTTGATAGAAGACTTCAGCCGGATGGAAGACCTCTTCAGCTCCCGCTTGGATGAAGACTTCAGCCAGATGATGGACCTCTTCAGCCCCCGCTTGGATGAAGACTTCAGCCAGATGATGGACCTCTTCAGCCCCGCTTGGATGAAGACATCGTCCGGATTGGATGAAGAATTCGGCTCGGCTGAGTGAAGACGACTCAAGGTAGGAAGATCTTCAGGGGGGTAGTGTTAGGTTTTTTTAAGGGGGGTTTGGGTGGGTTAGAGTAGGGGTGTGTGGGTGGTGGGTTTTAATGTTGGGGGTTGTATTTTTATTTTACAGGCAAAAGAGCTGTTTTCTTTTGGGGCATGCCCCGCAAAAGGCCCTTTTAAGGGCTGGTAAGGTAATAGAGCTGGTATCTTATAAATGTAGAATAGGGTAGGGAATTTTTTTTATTTTGGGTGGCTTTGTTATTTTATTAGGGGGCTTAGAGTAGGTGTAATTAGCTTAAAATTGTTGTAATATTTTTATAATGTTTGTAAATTATTTTTTTATTTTTTGTAACTTAGTTCTTTTTTTATTTTTTGTACTTTAGTTAGTGTATTTATTTGTATTTATTTGTAGGTATTTGTATTTAATTTATTTAATGATAGTGTAGTGTTAGGTTTAATTGTAAGGTTAGGATTTATTTTACTTGTAATTTTGTATTTCTTTTAGCTAGGTAGTTATTAAATAGTTAATAACTATTTAATAGCTATTGTACCTAGTTAAAATAAATACAAAGTTACCTGTAAAATAAATATAAATCCTAAAATAGCTACAATGTAATTATTAATTACATTGTAGCTATCTTAGGGTTTATTTTACAGGTAAGTATTTAGTTTTAAATAGGATTCATTTATTTAATGATAGTGTAGTGTTAGGTGTAATTGTAACTTAGGTTAGTTTTTATTTTACAGGTTAATTTCTCTTTATTTTAGCTAGGTAGCTATTAAATAGTTAATAACTATTTAATAGCTATTGTACCTAGTTAAAATAAATTGAAAGTTGCCTGTAAAATAAAAATAAATCCTAAGATAGCTACAATATAATTATTATTTATATTGTAGCTATATTAGGGTTTATTTTAAAGGAAAGTATTTATTTTTAAATAGGATTAATTTAGTTAATAAGAGAAATATTATTTAGATTTATTTAATTAATATTTAAGTTAGGGGGGTGTTAGGGTTAGTGTTAGACTTAGGTTTAGGGGTTAATAATTTTATTACAGTGGCGGCGGTGTAGGGGGGGCAGGATAGGGGTTAATAAATGTATTGTAGGTGGTGACGGTGTAGGGGGGGCAGATTAAGGGCTAATAAGTTTAATATAGGTTGCGGCAGGGTCCGGGAGAGGCGGTTTAGGGGTTAAACTATTTATTTAGTTGCGGCGAGGTACGGGATCTGCAGGATAGGGGTTAATAACTTTGTTATAGAGGGTGGCGGTATAGGGGGGGCAGGATAGGGGTTAATAGGTATAATGTAGGTGGCAGCGGTGTCCGGGAGCGGCGGTTTAGGGGTTAATACATTTATAAGAGTTGTGGCCGGGTCTAGGAGTGGCGGTTTAGGGGTTAATAACTTTATTTTGTTGTGGGGGGCACCGGGGACGCCGGCATAGGGGGTAGAACAGTGTAGTTAGCGTGGGTGCTTAGTAACAGGCTAGCAATAAAGCTGTCAAAAAGCCAAAGAGCAGCAAGATCGGATGAGTGATAACTATCACAGTCCGCTGCTCATCGCCCCGTACTTGGTGCACAGCTTTTTGACCGCTTTTTAGTGATAACTTAGACGAAATTTTGCAGGAGCTTAGGCGGGCGTATTGAACCGGCAAAGGCAGGTATAGTAGACGGCTTGATAACTAGGCCCCATAGAGTGTAACTTCTGACAAATCCTAACAATTTTCAGTGGTGAGTTGAAATAAATTGAACATTGCGATCGTGATTTAAATAATACTTATCCTAATTCATACAATAATAGGCAGTATGGGGGTATTGGATCCCTGTTAGTGCAAATACTCTTAATAGGGTACGTAATGTACTGTGTAACTTTACCTTTAAGCTAATTGTGCAGTGCACTTTGTGCATCTATTATAAGCATTCCATCTTCAAACTGACTCACTATTGCGCCTGATATATATTGTGCCCAAATATACTATATTTGTTACTGTTATAATTATAGTGTTAACAAGTTTATTTTAACCTGACTCTCCCTGTGCTTGTCATTATTTGTATACAGGTTTTATATTGTTTGTAGGTAGATTATACTACTTTTTAAAATATAGGCAGACTATGGCCCCTAGTTATCAAGCCGTCAACCTCAAATAAGCTGGAATTCCACAGCGTATTTGTGGCGAGGCTGATTCGCCTTAGTTATCAAGCCCTAGACACCGGCAAAAGTAGAATTTTGTGACGTAAGCTTCGAACCGCCGGACTCAGTCCGACACAGATCGATGCTTATGTCACTACAGATGTTACGCACACAAGTTCGGAACAATCTGACTACTTTTGCTAGTTATCAAAAAGCACTTTTACGGCCCAGCGTACCTGGTTTTCAATCCGCCGCCCTGGAGGCGGCGGATACCATAGGAATCAATGGGAGTCTGACCATAGCGAAAGTTTATGTTCGCTGCTGCCAGACATCCCATTGATTCCTATGGGAGATGTCTACACCTAACACCCTAACATGTACCCCGAGTCTAAACACCCCTAATCTGTCCCCCCTACACCGCCGCAACTAAATAAAGTGTTTACCCCCTAAACCGCCGCTTCCGGAGCCCACCGCAAGCTATAATAAATATGTTAACCCCTAAACCGCCGCTCCCGGTCCCCGCCGCAACTATAATATATGTATTAACCCCTAAACCGCTGCTCCCGGACCCTATTTAATAACTATTCTAACTAGCTAAAATAAATACAAAGTTACCTGTAAAATAAATATAAATCCTAAAATAGCTACAATGTAATTATTAATTACATTGTAGCTATCTTAGGGTTTATTTTACAGGTAAGTATTTAGTTTTAAATAGGAATATTTTATTTAATGATAGTGTAGTGTTAGGTGTAATTGTAACTAAGGTTAGTTTTTATTTTACAGGTAAATTTCTCTTTATTTTAACTAGGTAGCTATTAAATAGTTATTAACTATTTAATAGCTATTGTACCTAGTTAAAATAAATTGAAAGTTGCCTGTAAAATAAAAATAAATCCTAAGATAGCTACAATATAATTATTATTTATATTATAGCTATATTAGGGTTTATTTTAAAGGTAAGTATTTAGTTTTAAATAGGATTAATTTAGTTAATAATAGTTAAAATATTTAGATGTATTTAATTAATATTTAAGTTAGGGGGTGTTAGGGTTAGTTTTAGACTTAGGTTTAGGGGTTAATAATTTTATTACAGTGGCGGCGGTGTAGGGGGGGCAGGATAGGGGTTAATAAATTTATTATAGGTGGTGACAGTTTAGGGGGGCAGATTAGGGGTTAATAAGTTTATTATAGGTTGCGGCAGGGTCCGGGAGCGGCGTTTTAGGGGTTAATAACTTTATTTTGTTGCGGGGGGCACCGGGGACGCCGGTATAGGGGGTAGAACAGTGTAGTTAGCGTGGGTGCTTAGTGACAGGCTAGCAATAAAGCTGTCAAAAAGCCGAAGAGCAGCGAGATCGGATGAGTGATAACTATCACAGTCCGCTGCTCATCGCCCCGTACTTGGTGCACAGCTTTTTGACAGCTTTATTGATAACTTAGACGAAATTTTGCAGGAGCTTAGGCGGGCGTATTGAACCGGCAAAGGCAGGTATAGTAAACGGCTTGATAACTAGGCCCCATAGAGTGTAACTTCTGACAAATCCTAACAATTTTCAGTGGTGAGTTGAAATAAATTGAACATTGCGATCGTGATTTAAATAATACTTATCCTAATTCATACAATAATAGGCAGTATGGGGGTATTGGATCCCTGTTAGTGCAAATACTCTTAATAGGGTACGTAATGTACTGTGTAACTTTACCTTTAAGCCAATTGTGCAGTGCACTTTGTGCATCTATTATAAGCATTCCATCTTCAAACTGACTCACTATTGCGCCTGATATATATTGTGCCCAAATATACTATATTTGTTACTGTTATAATTATAGTGTTAACAAGTTTATTTTAACCTGACTCTCCCTGTGCTTGTCATTATTTGTATACAGGTTTTATATTGTTTGTAGGTAGATTATACTACTTTTTAAAATATAGGGAGACTATGGCCCCTAGTTATCAAGCCGTCAACCTCAAATAAGCTGGAATTCCACAGCGTATTTGTGGCGAGGCTGATTCGCCTTAGTTATCAAGCTCTAGACACCGGCAAAAGTAGAATTTTGTGACGTAAGCTTCGAACCGCCGGACTCAGTCCGACACAGATCGATGCTTATGTCACTACAGATGTTACGCACACAAGTTCGGAACAATCTGACTACTTTTGCTAGTTATCAAAAAGCACTTTTACGGCCCAGCATGCCTGGTTTTCAATCCGCCGCCCTGGAGGCGGCGGATACCATAGGAATCAATGGGAGTCTGACCATAGCGAAAGTTCATGTTCGCTGCTGCCAGACATCCCATTGATTCCTATGGGAGATGTCTACACCTAACACCCTAACATGTACCCCGAGTCTAAACACCCCTAATCTGTCCCCCCTACACCGCCGCAACTAAATAAAGTGTTTACCCCCTAAACTGCCGCTTCCGGAGCCCACCGCAAGCTATAATAAATATGTTAACCCCTAAACCGCCGCTCCCGGTCCCCGCCGCAACTATAATATATGTATTAACCCCTAAACCGCTGTTCCCGGACCCTATTTAATAACTATTCTAACCAGCTAAAATAAATACAAAGTTACCTGTAAAATAAATATAAATCCTAAAATAGCTACAATGTAATTATTAATTACATTGTAGCTATCTTAGGGTTTATTTTACAGGTAAGTTAGTTTTAAATATGATTAATTTATTTAATGATAGTGTAGTGTTAGGTGTAATTGTAACTTAGGTTAGTTTTTATTTTACAGGTAAATTTCTCTTTATTTTAACTAGGTAGCTATTAAATAGTTATTAACTATTTAATAGCTATTGTACCTAGTTAAAATAAATTGAAAGTTGCCTGTAAAATAAAAATAAATCCTAAGATAGCTACAATATAATTATTATTTATATTGTAGCAATATTAGGGTTTATTTTAAAGGTAAGTATTTAGTTTTAAATAGGATTAATTTAGTTAATAATAGTTAAAATATTTAGATGTATTTAATTAATATTTAAGTTAGGGGGTGTTAGGGTTAGTGTTAGACTTAGGTTTAGGGGTTAATAATTTTATTACAGTGGCGGCGGTGTAGGGGGGGGGCAGGATAGGGGTTAATAAATTTATTATAGGTGGTGACAGTTTAGGGGGGCAGATTAGGGGTTAATAAGTTTATTATAGGTTGCGGCGGGGTCCGGGAGCGGCGGTTTAGGGGTTAAACTATTTATTTAGTTGCGGCGAGGTCCGGGATCTGCAGGATAGGGGTTAATAACTTTATTATAGGTGGCGGCGGTATGGGGGGGCAGGATAGGGGTTAAGAGCAAGTTTTCTCTGTGAAAAAATCACAAAAAGACAAAGGCGCCTCCTAGTGTAATACAGTTGGTGAAAGAGATTTGTTAGGTAGTCAAAAAGGTACTCACAAGTGGAGCAGCACCCAATTGTGCTAAATCAAACAGACTGGGATCTCACAGTGTCCCAGCTCACTGACACTGCAAGGAAACTGGTTTCTCCAATGTCTTGCCGGATTGACAGAGCTCAGACTCTCACAAAGAGGTTTACATAAAACCAAATTTTATTAATAAAATAAAAATCTCAGTGTCTCATGACACTAGATATTAAAAGAACAAGCAATGCGTTTCTCAGACTGCTGTCTGTTTCATCAGGCTTCTATTGATACAATGAGAGTACTGGCTTAAATAAAAACATATGACCAATCCCAGTTCATTAACACCTGACACACCCAACCAGGTGTACTAAGACCTAATTGGTCTCAATATAACCACTGACATAATAAACAAAATAGAATAACAATCTCTAAACATCTAAAAACATTTTAAAAAATTAATCATGAGAATGAGTATATATACATATACACATACACACACACACATATATACATATATATATATACATATATATACACATACATACACACATACACACATGTGTATGTGTGTATGTATGTGTATATATATGTATATATATATATATGTATATATGTGTGTGTGTGTATGTGTATATTTATATATACTCATTCTCATGATTAATTTTTTAAAATGTTTTTAGATGTTTAGAGATTGTTATTCTATTTTGTTTATTATGTCAGTGGTTATATTGAGACCAATTAGGTCTTAGTACACCTGGTTGGGTGTGTCAGGTGTTAATGAACTGGGATTGGTCATATGTTTTTATTTAAGCCAGTACTCTCATTGTATCAATAGAAGCCTGATGAAACAGACAGCAGTCTGAGAAACGCATTGCTTGTTCTTTTAATATCTAGTGTCATGAGACACTGAGATTTTTATTTTATTAATAAAATTTGGTTTTATGTAAACCTCTTTGTGAGAGTCTGAGCTCTGTCAATCCGGCAAGACATTGGAGAAACCAGTTTCCTTGCAGTGTCAGTGAGCTGGGACACTGTGAGATCCCAGTCTGTTTGATTTAGCACAATTGGGTGCTGCTCAACTTGTGAGTACCTTTTTGACTACCTAACAAATCTCTTTCACCAACTGTATTACACTAGGAGGCGCCTTTGTCTTTTTGTGATTTTTTTCACAGAGAAAACTTGCTCTTAGATCCTGATTTCCCTGACAAAGCTGCTGACTCCAGTCATCATCTGTGTTCCTGATCATTGATCATCCTGGTATTTGATCACATTTATCATTTGGGACTATACCCACCCCAATTGGGACATTTACCATCTATATAACATTGCAGAAGAAGACAGCATTTCCAGATAAGAACCTTTCAGGAATTTCTTATTACTGTATTTGCTATTATTTGTGTTGTATCCTATGTTTCTCATAGTCCCATATTTATAAGAATTGTTTCTTATTTGTTTACATTATTCCGTATAGTATATTTTATTATAGTTATTATATGTAATATCTTGTTCTCTTCTCTCTTAGCCTATTTACATAATAATCATATAAGGTCCTGTGCGCCCCCTAGTAGTAACACACCCTTAGTGTTACTGATTGTTTCTTTTAGGATAGGGGTTACTAGGTATAATGTAGGTGGCGGCGGTGTCCGGGAGTGGCGGTTTAGGGGTTAATACATTTATTATAGTTGCGGCGGTGTGTGGGAGCGGCGGTTTAGGGGTTAATAACTTTATTTAGTTGCGGGGGGCTCCGGGGGCGCCGGTATAGGGGGTAGAACAGTGTAGTTTAGTGTGGGTGCTTAGTGACAGGCTAGCAATAAAGCTGTCAAAAAGCCAAAGAGAAGCGAGATCGGATGAGTGATAACTCTCACAGTCCGCTGCTCATCGCCCCGTACTTGGTGCGCAGCTTTTTGACAGATTTTTTGATAACTTAGGCGAAATTTTTCAGGTCCGGCGGCGATGGGAGGCGAGCTTAGGCGGGCGTATTGGGCCGGCGAAGGCAGGTAAAGTAGACATGTTGATAACTAGGCCCCTATGTCTGATTTTTCTATGTAGAAGAGTATCAGGTTTGGGGCATTATCAGTTAGTGTGTTTTTGAATCCTTGTCATCTCTAGTGATACATTCTTACTTATTTAATTTCAGTATCTTTATTTCCGATATAATGGACTTGTATTCCAAGCATTATTAGAATTTAGGATTTGAATACAATCACTTTATGTTGTTGTCATCTATTTGTATTTATTGGGTATCATGTTTCTAAAATGTCTAATGTACACCATTGAGTTTCTCTGTGGTTATATTCATATACTTTCGGATTACTTAGAGATATGAGAAATAGTTATTTTGTTCGTTTAGTCCATGGGGCTGGACTGAATTTAGCAGGGAGATCCATCTGCTTTCATTCAGCAGCAATATTTTCTCTATATCTCCTCCTCTTATTCCCAAGCTGATTTTTTGTAATCCACAACATTGTAAACCATCAACTTTAGATTGATGGTACTTATAGAAATGATAAACTACTGAGGTGACTGTTTTCTTTTTTTCTAGATCTTTGGCCGCGTTTTTTATATTACAAAGATGTTCTTGCAATCTAGTCCTTAATTTACGTGACGTCATTCCTACATAGATCTTCGGGCATTTGCACTGTAGTACATAAATAACCCCTGTTGTGTTGCAGTTTATAAATGACCGTATACTATGTATTTTGTCAAATCTATCTTTAATTGATACAGTTTTTTTTCAGATGTTTACAACTAATGCAAGATCCACAGGGGTATGATCCACATGGTATATTTGTTTTGATGTAGTTATCTTTTTTCTCACGTAATGGCTTGGGCTTACTAGATCTTTTAGATTTTTAGTTCGTCTGTAGCTTACTTCAATCTTTGGTCCTAATAACTCCTTGAGGATATGGTCCGATTGTAGTATGTGCCAATGTTTTTTTACATATTTTAAGGACGTCTTGGCTCTGTGAGTTATATGTCAACACCAATCTTGTTTTTCCATCCTGAGTTTTAATAACTCTTGTATTTTGGTATGTTTGGCTCTTCTTTTAGCTTTTTTAATTGATGTATTGGTGTATCCTCTCTGACTAAGTATGTTTTCTAATTCTCTTGCCCTTAATTTGTATAATTCATCTTCTTTTAGTTCTTAAGAACTCCCCTATTGGTAGGTATTTGATGGTGCTAGGTTAGTGGGCACTAGTGCTGAACAAAATTGTGTTAGGGGATGTGTCCTTTCTAAATAGGTCAGTGCCTATAGTTCCATCCTCTTTCTTAAATAATTTCAGATCAAGAAATGATATCTTAGTTTGACTTGTCTGATATGTTAATTTTATGTTTAAATTGTTTTTATTCAGTATTTTTAAAAAGGATTCCAATTCTTGTTTTGTGCCTTCCCATATGAACAAGATATCATCAATGTACCTTAGCCAGAGTGGGATATGTTTAATGTATTCTTCGTTAGTATCTGTGAAGACTGTTTTGCTCCCACCAGTCAAAGAATACATTTGCATAAGTCGGTGCACACGCTGTGCCCATTGCCAACCCTCTTGTTTGCAGATAAAACTGATTATTGAATACAAAGAAGTTTTTCTTAAGTACAAATTCTAGTAACTGCATGACAAAATCATTGTGGTTGTTATCCTCCTCTGCAGACATATCCAAATAATGTTTTACTGCTTTGAGACCTAATTCATGTCGGATGCTGGTATAAAGAGCCTCTACATCCATGGTCACTAGCAAGTAGTAGAGCCTAATTGGATACCTTGTAATTGTTGCAATGCTTCTATGGTGTCTTTTATATAGGATGGCATTTGGGTTAAAAATTCTCTTCATCTGGTGTCAAAATATTGACTCGCCTTTTCAGTGAAATTCTCATGTGTATTTCACTAACGAGCAGACTTGCTTAGAACCACATTTATTTACAGGCCATGGTTTAAAATCCACAGCCTAGGTCTGTATTGATTTGTGTATTTTTCAAAATCACCCCAGTTAGGCTTACTGACGATTAACACATGATTAACTTACCAACTTTAGCTCATTTGTGTTTTTAAGTGTGTGTGTTTTACATTTTTTAATCATCTTAATAAAGGTTATATTTTAAACAGTGTATCTCTGTCACACTCTCATTGCTCTATGCTTAATATAGCCTAAAAAGAGTGCTCCCTAAGGGTACATACCATCAGTCCAGGGCTGATTAAATATTGTTTGAAACAATGATTACTGTTGTTGGAGAATCACCATGACAAAAGGGTTACTTTTTGGCGCAATTTTTAAACACAGAGGGTGGGGCTTTCGGGGCTTTAAAAGCACTAAGTTTTTTCACTTTGATTTCTTGTCTGAGGAAGGGGTTTGTGTACCCCAAAAAGTCACTATGATATAAGCAAATACATTTTATTATTTATCAAAAATCCAATGAGTGCAGTCTATTTGCATACTATTTAAATTTAACCCTGACTTAGCACCATGGTTGTTGACTTTGCAGCAGTGAGAGTGCAGAAACCTATGGGAATTATATATATACGTATATATATATATATATATATATATATATATATATATATATATATATATGTGTGTGTGTGTGTGTTTGTGTCTAAATATGTGTAAGTGTGTATCTATGTGAATATTCATGTGTATTATGTATTTACATGTGTAAATATGTATATACACACATATATACATACATATATAAACACATATATACACATGTATATAAATATATGAACATACACTTTTGAGCCCTTTCCAGTTAATCACCTTGAAAGGGAACATTTTTATAATTTTTAATATGTTTTATTATGTTTTGTATATAAATACTTTACATTCCAATGTTTTTTACTTGGAAGAAAATTTACTTTTTATTTTTAAATATATATTTCTATAAATATCTGTATATATATATATATATATATATATATATATATATATATATATATATATATCTATACCTGTATATATAAGTACAGATATATATTTTACAAAACAAATATTCAGATTTATATAGAAATATGTTAACATAAAAAGAAAAATGTTTTCTATGTTAAGAACAATGGAATGTAAAATATTCATAACTGCCTTTGGCTTTAGTGCTGTTGGTCTAATGTAGTGTCGGGTAAGCGCGTGAGCTAACAGCACTCTCAATGAAGTCTATGGGAGGAGAACTTAATGCGGTTGCAATATCCAAAGTCCCAGACTTTTTACTATCAACCTGGGCCCATTAAAATTTTATTTTGAGCACAGTTAGCACGCAAGCAAAACATTTCATAAGGGTGCCACTTATAATCTGGCCCCATATGTGGTATGTGTGTTTAAGGTGTATTGTGTGTGTGTTCAAATATGTTGAATTTTGTTCAAATGTTTTTTTTTTAAAAAATCTGATATATGTAAATGCAGAAAGATAGATATATAGATAGATAGATAACAGATACATAGATAGATGATACATGGATATACTCTTTATGTAGATAGATAGATAGATAAAGTAGATAGATAAATAAATTCCTTAGGTAGATAGATAGATATATATTGATAGAGATAGATAGAGATAGATAGATATGTACAAAAAGAGGTTTCACTGCAAGGAAAACAGAAACAGAGGCGCCACATGTGTAGATCAATCAAAACAGACAATATCCAAGTTAGATGAGATACAGGATACTCACAAACGTGAAGGCACTCTCTTGTGCCTGTAGGAGCGGGCTGGTATTTAAACAGCAAACCAGCTAGCTGTACCAAGGGATCCCCGTCAGGATATCCTCGCAACAGTAATCCTTCACTAGATTGATTCCAGCAAAAAGGAAAAAATGTTCAGAGGGGAGGAAGGCTAAACAGCCTTATGGTTACTGGCAAGGGAAATGCCACACGAACACCAAATTTGTTTAAAAAGTATCAAGTATTTTATTTTACAAAAGATAAAAAATACCATCAATAACAAATTACAGCTTGGTGTATTTAGTGGCAAATCTCCTTGTATATAGAGATAATAGCGACGCGTTTCTCAGGGAAGACCCTGTTTCATCAGGCTTGTAGCGTCGCTATTATCTCTATATACAAGGAGATTTGCCACTAAATACACCAAGCTGTAATTTGTTATTGATGGTATTTTTTATCTTTTGTAAAATAAAATACTTGATACTTTTTAAACAAATTTGGTGTTCGTGTGGCATTTCCCTTGCCAGTAACCATAAGGCTGTTTAGCCTTCCTCCCCTCTGAACATTTTTTCCTTTTTGCTGGAATCAATCTAGTGAAGGATTACTGTTGCGAGGATATCCTGACGGGGATCCCTTGGTACAGCTAGCTGGTTTGCTGTTTAAATACCAGCCCGCTCCTACAGGCACAAGAGAGTGCCTTCACATTTGTGAGTATCCTGTATCTCATCTAACTTGGATATTGTCTGTTTTGATTGATCTACACATGTGGCGCCTCTGTTTCTGTTTTCCTTGCAGTGAAACCTCTTTTTGAAGATACACCATCGTTTGGGTGAAGACCGAGAGCTGCCTTCTATTTCTACTTCCATTTATTTGGACTTATTTGGACTTCAGTTGGGATCTTTCCCATTTCACCTATTGATACGTCTGTATTCTCATATATATATTTTTTATTTTATGTTTTATATTTTACATTTTACAGATTTTACCATTTATTTTCTATATATTGTTTTATAGGTTTTTTTACATTTTTGGTATCACCAAAGGGGTTTTTTGATTGTATTTCAGTACTATTTTCTGCCCTGAGTCATTAGCGCCTCCTATAGGGGATTTGTGGTATTACTCTAATATCACAATATCCCTCTTAATACTTTTTGTAGATAGATATGTAGATAGATACATAGATAGATAGATAGATACATAGATACGTAGATAGATAAATAGATAGATAGATATGTAGATAGATAGATAGATAGATAGATACGTAGATAGATAGATATAGATAGATAAATAAATTCCTTAGATAGATAGGTAGATAAATAGATAGATAGATAGATAGATAGATATGTAGATAGATAGATATAGATAGATAGATTAATAAATTCCTTAGATAGAGATAGATAGAGATATATAGATAGATAGATTAATAAATTCCTTGATAGAGATAGATAGAGATAGATTGATATGTAGATAGATAGATAGATAGATAGATAGATAGATAGATTAATAAATTCCTTGATAGAGATAGATAGAGATAGATTGATATGTAGATAGATAGATAGATAGATACATAGATACATAGATACATAGATAGATAGATATGTAGACAAATAGATAAATAGATAGATAGATACGTAGATAGATAGATCGATAGATATAGATAGATAGATATAGATAGATAGATAGATAGATAGATAGATATGTAGATAGATATTAATATATAGATAAATAAATTCCTTAGATAGATAGATATTGATAGAAATAGAAAGAGATAGATATGTAGATAGATAGATAGATAGATAGATAGATATGTAGATAGATACATAGATAGATAGATAGATAGATACATAGATAGATAGATAAATAAATAGATAGATAAATAGATATGAGGATAGATAGATACGTAGATAGATAGATACGTAGACAGGGGTAAAGTCGGGCGGGAACGCATGGGAATGGAGTTCCTGCACTATTTTTGCAGGAGGAACTAAGTTCCCTCTGGACAGAGAACAGAAACGCTTCAGTAAACACTGCTGCTTCTGATGGGAGGAGCTGGAGCACAGTCTGGTTAGAGGGATAGTGAGATCCTCTAGTAATGGGCAGTAACACTTCCTACAATACACTAAATGCAAGCCTGTCAGCGGTCCTGCTGTGTGATCACCCCACACTGTAGAACACATGGTGCTAACATTTCAGTGTGGCTTGATTGGGGTTATTTAGCTTCCCTCAGCAGAAATAGGACTATTGCACCTTAAGTGGGTGAGACTCTGTGACAGAGGAGGAGTCTCAGGCCCAAAGTCAACCATTCAACCCTTCATTGGATTGTATTTGCGTTCATTAACTAAAGTGTATAGATTATATGCATATAATTACAGTGTGTATATATACAGGTACATACTGTATATATAAAACAATATTAATTGTGAGGGGGTGAAAGTCTTGGTGAATTCCCACACTTTTTTTTGTAGGACTTGAACCCTGTAAGTAGATAGATACGTAGATAGATAGATGATAGATAGATAGATAGATAGATAGATAGATAGATAAGTAGATAGATAGATACATAGATAGATACATAGATAAATAGATAAACATTGACACATATATAATAAAATAAGTTATAGTTCACAAAAAAATGCCTGCATCAAACTACCTGTGTTGTTATTGTAAAATAGAGACCTTAGATTTATATACATTGCTTAGTCAGTACCCAGCTTTCTCTACTGTATTACATTGTGTTAAAAAATACTTCTAGGACCATTCTGTATTTAGACACCTTGTGATCGTTTCCAGTCCATTACAAGAGCTGTATGATGGGCTCTGCAAGGGCGTTTGTGAGATTCTCAATCCATTAAAAACCCTGTTATCAATAAGTTGAATTAAAGTTTTAACACATTCTAGGAGAAAAAAGTTTTAAACAGCTAACAATTTCTAGCATGTAAGGCTCTCAGTATCTTCGAAAATAGTCACTATTGTAATTGCTATTTTACTCCTGATGTCACAGGAAAGTAGTATTCTTAAATTACTATCTAACTCCTGTGTTTCGATCTTAAAAGGTTGATAAAGAAGGGAGCTGGAAACAGTTTTAGGGTTATGATATAATTTACTGATTTGTTAGGAAAAATGTTGTAACCGATGTTTATTAGTACCTTGGTATGCTCTTCTGGGTCATAGGTTCATGTATGTGACATTTAATGACCTGTGAGGTGTAGTATTTCTTCTCAAGTTGATTCATATAGCTTTAGCCAAGTATTTATTGTAGAACAACCTACAAACATAATGCTCAAACTGACTTCTATAAGAATAACTTATAAACTACCATAAAAAATGTTCATATTTAAAGGATAGCTGTCCTTTTAGAGGGTGTCACACTATAAAATGTGCAGAGAATAATCAAGCAAAAAAGAAGGAACATATGACAGAAAAATAATTTATCTTGCAGTAGTACAAGTTTTACCTAAGATTGCATTATTAAAGGGACAAATACCACCTTGTAATTACAACAATATTTATTCTATAGAATAAGATATAAGCCAAGTCAAAACATTTTTAAAATATATAAACATCTTGTTTGCTGCAAGTGGTTTTCAATAGCCAAACTCCCCTTACCGTTTACCTTATTTGAAGGAGACAATCCGGTCTTAATTCTGCAAGCAACAAGGCTAGCCATGGTCATAGCAAGTTTATCTGAGCCAGAGTACAAGTGTTATAATCAGTTGCTCAGTTACCATGGTTACTAACCTGCTGTCACCCACGATAATCCTGAAAATCTCCCCTTCTTAGATTCTTGCACCTGGGCCCTGTGGTTTCTAGTTACGCCTCTGGCTTCATGGGTATGGTTACACCGTGTGCAACGAGCCTGCTGCACCCACCCATTTCTGGGCCTATCTGCTGCCCTTGATCTACCACTCACACCTTGCCTGTCGCTTGCAGCTCTCCTGAACTGCTGCACTTCATCTACAATACTCTCAGACCTCATGTCTGTACTTTCCTTCTTCACCTTCCTCATCTAGTGTCAGTTCAGCCTCCAACTGTAACCGCAGTGAGACCTCAGCATCTGCAATTCCTATAACTATTCTGTCTCTGATTTGCACTTCCTTAGCAGATCCAAACTCAAAGAGCTCTGCTAAGTCACACAAGTTGAGCACAAATGACTCCACAGATTCCCTCACACACTGAGCGTGTTTGTGGAAACAGGCCCTCTCATGAATCACATTTCTTTTAGGCACAAAATGGGCACTAAATGTATTCATAACTATCTCAAAATCAAATTCTTCCCCTTCATGGAATGTATACACCAGCTCCACATCTTTCCCCATAGAGTATAGACGAGAATTAACTTGTACTTCACCAGTCTCCTTGTCCAGCTTGGAAGCAATCCTGAAGGCTGCTTGTTGTTGTGGGCCATGTTGCAGACTGGTAGAAATCAAAAGGCTCAGGTGTAGTAAATTTTAACATTGTCATTAATCAGGAAACGGATGCCCAGGTACGTACTGCTGACACCATGGGGTATATTTATTAATGTGCGAGCGGACATGATACAATGTAGCGTATCATGCTGCCGCACATCGATAAATGCCGACTGCATACACTGTTGGCATTTATCATTGCACCAGCAGTTCTTGTGAACTGCTGGTACAATGCCGCCCCCTGCAGATTTGCGACCAATCGGCCGCTAGCAGGAGGTGTCAATCATCCCGATTGTATTTGATCGGGTTGATTTCTGTCCGCCGCCTCAGAGCAGGCAGACAAGTTATGGAGCAGCGGTCATCAAGGGGCATCAAGCTCCATACGGAGTTTGATAAATCAGCCCCAATATCATGAGATGCAGGACACCGTATGATAGGTACAAATCGATTTTATTGAGGAGCATAGGATTAACAGACTGCATACATTACATCCAGCTTAGTTACTGCAACACAGGTTGTACGGTCTGGCACTAGGCCACACTCAGTTCCTGTGACATCACACCCACGCTCTCATCACAACAGGGTCTTGATCTGGTGGTCCTAAACTATTGCTAAGTTTAAACATTAGTATTGCGCTGTTTCAAAATGAGTATGAACTTGTTTTCCTTGCAAGGTCTAAAAACATTTTTTTATTATGGCCAGTTGTTATTTTGGCCACTTACATTGCTATTACATTGCTATTGCAACGGTTCACACACACAGTGTGGCAGAATTTCCTGTTCACGCCTACTATATTCACACCAGAGTCTTTGCTCTATATTTAACTTTGCTGACTCTCTTAAATTTCTCCAAAACTTCAGATCAAGATGCACGTAGTCTGTGAAAGGAGCATTTATCTGAAAGCCCAAGGCCTCATTCGGAGAAAAGATATATTTGTATGTCATAAAGGACTGATAGCGCATGAAACAAACTATTACTGGTTTATGTAAGTTTTTATGGATATGTGATTTATCATGAAATAAAAAATACAAACATTTTAAAGTATTGAGATTTTTTTAAATTATGTTTTCCCAATTACTGAGTATTTTCTGTGTCAGTCTTTAAACATCAACTTTTCCTTAAAATATTTAGGCATTAGGCTGTGAGCAGGTTATATAAAAGATTTACTTTGACTGTAGTACAATCCACATACATATTTATTGTGTAAATGCTTTTGGTTGAGTTTTTTTAGTAAGTAACCCCTTCCTGCCTTTAAAGGGGCATTGTAGTGCGAAACTGACATGCTCTAATTTGTTAGATCATGTACTTTTAGCACTACCAACCCTGCAAGTCTATGTTCTTAACCCCTACAAAGGTAAAAGTACCAGTGGGGTCATGTGACTGATGATGCTGATTAGCTCACTTGTTGTGTCTGCTCAGGACGAGAAGTTCTCTAAAGTTCCTGAGCAGTAGTTTAACTATGTGTTTAAACCCTTTGAAGGGGCTAAAAACATAGACTTGCAGGGTCTAATGAATTACAGCATGTAATTTATTGCGCTACAGTGTCCCTTTGTCATTCATTAAATGGACATAATACTATCTAAAAAACAATGCTTCAAAATGTGTTACGCTGCTTTGTTTTTATATGAATGTTCCTGTACTGAATAAATATTATTATTTTTTTACACACAAACATAAATACACATATTATATACACATATATACATACACACATACAAGTCTACACACACACATACATACACATATATACTGTACATACACATATATACATACACACACACAAATCTACACACACACACATATATACATACACACAAAGAAATCTACACACACACTTACACAGACACATATATACATACACACATACAAATCTACACACACGCACTTACACAGACACATATATACATACACACATACAAATCTACACACACACTTACTCAGACACATATATACATACACACATACAAATCTACACACACACTTACACAGACACATATATACATACACACATAAAAATCTACACACACACTTACACAGACACAGATATACATACACACATACAAATCTACACACATACAGACACATATATACATACACACATACAAATCTAAACACATACAGACACATATATACATACACACATACAAATCTACACACATACAGACACATATATACATACACACATACAAATCTACACACATACACATATACAGTTGTGCTCATAAGTTTACATACCCTAGCAGAATTTATGATTTCTTGGCCATTTTTCAGAGAATATGAATGATAACACAAAAACTTTTCTTTCACTCATGGTTAGTGTTTGGCTGAAGCCATTTATTATCAATCAACAGTGTTTGCTCTTTTTAAATCATAATGACAACAGAAACTACCCAAATGACCCTGATCAAAAGTTTACATACCCTGGTGATTTTGGCCTGATAACATGCACACAAGTTGACACAAAGGGGTTTGAATGGCTATTAAAGGAACCATCCTCACCTGTGATCTGTTTGCTTGTAATTAGTGTGTGTGTATAAAAGGTCAATGAATTTCTGGACTCCTGATAGACCTTTGCATCTTTCATCCAGTGCTGCACTAACGTTTCTGGATTCTGCATCATGGGGAACGCAAAAGAATTGTCAAAGGATCTGCGGGAAAAGGTAGCTGAACTGTATAAAACAGGAAAGGGATATAAAAAGATATCCAAGGAATTGAGAATGCCAATCAGCAGTGTTCAAACTCTAATCAAGAAGTGGAAAATGAGGGGTTCTGTTGAAACCAAACCCCGGTCAGGTAGAACAACTAAAATTTCAGCCACAACTGCCAGGAAAATTGTTCGGGATGCAAAGACGAACCCACAAATAACTTCAGGTGAAATGCAGAACTCTCTGAAAACATGGGGTGTGGCTGTTTCAAGATGCACAATAAGGAGGCACTTGAAGAAAGATGGGCTGCATGGTTGAGTCACAAATGCCACAAAGTATCCCGCTTACAATACGCCAAACAGCACAGAGACAAGCCTCAAACCTATTGGCACAAAGTCATTTGCAGTGATGAGACTAAAATTGAGCTTTTTGACCACAACCATAAACGCTACATTTGGAGAGGAATCAACAAGGCCTATGATGAAAGGTACACCATTCCTACTGTGAAACACAGAGGTGGATCACTGATGTTTTTGGGATGTGTGAGCTACTAAGGCACAGGAAATTTGGTCAGAATTGATGGCAAGATGAATGCAGTATGTTATAAAAAAATACTGGAGGAAAATTTGCATTCATCAGCCCGGAAGCTGCGCATGGGACGTACTTGGACATTCCAACATGACAATGATCCTAAACACAAGGCCAAGTCAACCTGTCATTGGCTACAGCAGAATAAAGTGAAGGTTCTGGAGTGGCCATCTCAGTCTCCTGACCTCAATATCATTGAGCTACTCTGGGGAGATCTCAAACATGCAGTTCATGCAAGACAGCCCAAGAATTTACAGGAACTGGAGGCTTTTGCCAAGAAGAATGGGCAGCTATACCATCTGAGAAGATAAAGAGGCTCATCCACAAATACCACAAAAGACTTCAAGCTGTCATTGATGTTAAAGGGGGCAATACACGATATTAAGAACTGGGGTATGTAAACTTTTGATCAGGGTCATTTGGGTAGTTTCTGTTGTCATTTTGATTTAAAAAAAGTAAACACAGTTGATTGATAATAAATGGCTTCAGCCAAACACTAACCATGAGTGAAAGAAAAGTGTTTGTGTTATCATTCATATTCTCTGAAAAATGGCCAAGAAATCATTCATTCTGCCAGGGTATGTAAACTTATGAGCACAACTGTATACATGCACACATTCATATCTACACACACAGAGACACATACACACATACACACAGACACACACATACATACACATATATACATGCACACATTCAAATCTACACACATACATACATACATACATACACACACATATACATGCATGCAAATCTACACACATACATACATACATACATACACACACATATACATGCATGCAAATCTACACACACACATACAGACACATATATACATACGCACATACAAATTTACACACAAACAAACATACTCATATATACAAACTCACATACAAACCTACACACAAACATAAATACACATATATACATAGAGTGACACATACAAATCTGCACATACATACATACATACACTTTTTTACACAAACATACATGCTCATACATACATACACATACATACACATATGAACACACACATATATACATACATACATATACATATTTACATCCAGACATACAAATCTACACACACTTACATACACATATATACATACACAAATGCACATCTACACACATATATATACACAAATATACATACACATCTACACACACATACATACACACACATATATACAGTCACACATGCAAAGCTACACCCACATACATAAACATATATACACACACACACAAATCTACACACACACATACAAACTCATATATACATACACACATACACATATGTTGTCTATCACATATGTGGAGGAGAGGAAAAATCAACGATATTAGGTAAATATAAGAGTCTCTATTTAGGAACTGTGTCCTGTATTGCCCTATATTAGGGTAGATAAGCCACTTTTTTTTTTACACTAAATTGGTATATATCTCTTCCCCATCCTTCCCATAATATGCCCCAAACGTTACAACAAATGTTACAACAACAAATAAAAATATCAATTTAGTAGATAGTCTGAAATTAACAGAGTGCAGTTAAAATAAACACGAAGCCCCTAACGCGGTCGCGTTTCACTTATATGCTTCCACTGACAAACAATAACAAAAGGAGTTTACAAGAGAGCGGACCATTGACAAACAATAACAAGAGGAGTTTACAAGAGAGAAGACCATTGACAAACAATAACAAGAGGAGTTTACAAGAGAGCAAACCACTGACAAAGAATAACCAGAGGAGTTTACACGAGAGCAGACCATGGACATAGCATAACCAGATGAGTTTACAAGAGAACAGACCATTGACAAACAATAACAAGAGGAGTTTACAAGAGAGCAGACCATTGACAAACAATAACAAGAGGAGTTTACAAGAGAGCAGACCACTGACAAACCATAACCAGAGGAGTTTATATTAGTGCAGACCACTGACAAACCATAACCAGAGGAGTTTATATTAGAGCAGACCACTGACAAACCATAACCAGAGGAGTTTATATTAGTGCAGACCACTGACAAACCATAACCAGAGGAGTTTATATTAGAGCAGACCACTGACAAACCATAACCAGAGGAGTTTATATTAGAGCAGACCACTGACAAACCATAACCAGAGGAGTTTATATTAGAGCAGACCACTGACAAACCATAACCAGAGGAGTTTATATTAGAGCAGACCACTGACAAACCATAACCAGAGGAGTTTATATTAGAGCAGACCACTGACAAACCATAACCAGAGGAGTTTATATTAGAGCAGACCACTGACAAACCATAACCAGAGGAGTTTATATTAGAGCAGACCACTGACAAACCATAACCAGAGGAGTTTATATTAGAGCAGACCACTATCAAACCATAACCAGAGGAGTTTATATTAGAGCAGACCACTATCAAACCATAACCAGGGGAGATTATATTAGAGCAGATCACTGACAAACCATAACAAGGGGAGATTATATTAGAGCAGACCACTGGAAAAAACATTGAATCTTCTGCTACTGAAAACATCCCAGCTGCATGCTCCAAAATAAGAGGATGACATGGAGGTCCAACAACTTATTGAGGAGAAGCAATAGCTGAAGATCTGAATCCCCTGCCTACATTAAAAGGTTTATTGTTCAGAGTAGTATATTCCAACCCATTAGAAGAGCCATGGAGTGCAACTTAAGCTGTAGCTGAAAACAGCAGCGTACTGCCTTTCCAGAATTGATTATGTGAGAGCTAAACAAGCCTTCTTAGTAAAATCAGAAAATTAAATTAAACTATAATTTAATATTAAAAACGTTAATTACAAATTTACACAGAATAATATGAAAATTTTAAATGCACATATGTCATGACTTTATATTAAAGGGCAAGGGGTCAATTTATCAAGCTCCATATGGAAACAGAAGTTATGAAGCAGCGGTCTAAAGACTGCTGCTCCATAACCTGTGCACCTGCTCTGAGGCGGCGGACAGAAATCAACCTGATCTAATATGATCGGGTTGATTGGCAGGGTTATTGCAGGGGGCGGCATTGCACCAGCAGTTCACAAGAACTACATCGTATCATGTCTGTCCACAATTTTTACATTTACCCCCAAGGATTAATTCAAACAATTCAGGCAGTCATGATGAATACTGAATCAAGTAGCCACCATGATTTACTTTCACTTACCTCTGTTAATGCCTGTGAAAACCTCTACAAAATCCCCATTGAAAACCTGTTTCTAATATGTAATTTGAAGTTTTATTAATCCAAACAATAACTAATTTTTAATAATTTAGAATGACCAACAAGAGAGGCAATTGTAGGCAAATGGAATGTGCCCAACAACATCCCAAGAATAGGAGTGGTGGCCATTGTGTTTATGTCTAGTAATTTTTCTTTCATTTGTCCACATTTTGGGCCAAATTACAAGTGGCACGCTAATAATAGCGCTGGACCTGATAAGCAATATCGCTGGACGGTGTTAACATTAGCGCACAACTTGATATTACAAGTCCATGGCAAATCGCATTTACCAGAGAAGGGTTAGCAAGGCCGACATCACTCTATGTCTATGAGTAAGGCTAACCAGAGCTGAAACGCGTAAGACACCTTTGTCTTGGAGCTGTCAGGCTCTGCTATGGATGTTTTTAAAGTTTCCAATAAAGCTAAACCGTGATTTGATTATCTCGTGCCTCGAGTCTTGCCTGGTCTATTGCTTGCCTTGGATACGACATCACTCTAGCACAACCTTTACTTTTATGCTCATATTACAAGTTGAAAGTTATAGGTTGCGCTTAAGCAAAAGCCAAAAATGTGTTAGAATATTTAGCTCTTCTTGAGACCTTGAGATAGATAGATATAAAGATAAATAGATAGATATAAAGATAGATAGATAGATAGATAGATAATAGATAGATAGATATAGATATACTGTATATGTACATATTTTTATGGATATGTATGTATAGATATATATATTTTTTAAATAATTATATATTTATATATATATATATACTGCATATATATATCCAAACAAGCACGCACTCTCTAGATTTTTAAAGTGCTATTTAATATTCAAAGAGACATGTGACGTTTCAGCGATCTCACCCCTTCATCAGACTAAGACACTTTGTCTGATGAAGGGGTGAGATCCCCGAAACGTCACATGTCTCTTTGAATATTAAATAGCACTTTAAAAATCCAGAGAGTGATTGCCTGTTTGAATATTAATTCTACTTTGCCCCCACCCTGGTTGATGCTGAAGGAGTTGAGAGTGCGCTTTCTACTACGATATATATATATATATATATATATATATATACTGTATCTATATATATATATATATATATATATATATATATATATATATATATATATATATATACAGGGAGTGCAGAATTATTAGGCAAGTTGTATTTTTGAGGATTAATTTTATTATTGAACAACAACCATGTTCTCAATGAACCCAAAAAACTCATTAATATCAAAGCTGAATAGTTTTGGAAGTAGTTTTTAGTTTGTTTTTAGTTATAGCTATTTTAAGGGGATATCTGTGTGTGCAGGTGACTATTACTGTGCATAATTATTAGGCAACTTAACAAAAAACAAATATATACCCATTTCAAT
Organism: Bombina bombina; assembly: GCF_027579735.1. Lineage (NCBI taxonomy): Eukaryota > Metazoa > Chordata > Amphibia > Anura > Bombinatoridae > Bombina > Bombina bombina. The sequence goes on along the minus strand of NC_069501.1, from coordinate 1,154,253,872 downwards.
TTTTACCAGTGAAACCAATATAACATCTCAACATTCACAAATATACATTTCTTACATTCAAAAACAAAACAAAAACAAATCAGTGACCAATATAGCCACCTTTCTTTGCAAGGACACTCAAAAGCCTGCCATCCATGGATTCTGTCAGTGTTTTGATCTGTTCACCATCAACATTGCGTGCAGCAGCAACCACAGCCTCCCAGACACTGTTCAGAGAGGTGTACTGTTTTCCCTCCTTGTAAATCTCACATTTGATGATGGACCACAGGTTCTCAATGGGGTTCAGATCAGGTGAACAAGGAGGCCATGTCATTAGATTTTCTTCTTTTATACCCTTTCTTGCCAGCCACGCTGTGGAGTACTTGGACGCGTGTGATGGAGCATTGTCCTGCATGAAAATCATGTTTTTCTTGAAGGATGCAGACTTCTTCCTGTACCACTGCTTGAAGAAGGTGTCTTCCAGAAACTGGCAGTAGGACTGGGAGTTGAGCTTGACTCCATCCTCAACCCGAAAAGGCCCCACAAGCTCATCTTTGATGATACCAGCCCAAACCAGTACTCCACCTCCACCTTGCTGGCGTCTGAGTCGGACTGGAGCTCTCTGCCCTTTACCAATCCAGCCACGGGCCCATCCATCTGGCCCATCAAGACTCACTCTCATTTCATCAGTCCATAAAACCTTAGAAAAATCAGTCTTGAGATATTTCTTGGCCCAGTCTTGATGTTTCAGCTTGTGTGTCTTGTTCAGTGGTGGTCGTCTTTCAGCCTTTCTTACCTTGGCCATGTCTCTGAGTATTGCACACCTTGTGCTTTTGGGCACTCCAGTGATGTTGCAGCTCTGAAATATGGCCAAACTGGTGGAAAGTGGCATCTTGGCAGCTGCACGCTTGACTTTTCTCAGTTCATGGGCAGTTATTTTGCACCTTGGTTTTTCCACACGCTTCTTGCGACCCTGTTGACTATTTAGAATGAAACGCTTGATTGTTCGATGATCACGCTTCAGAAGCTTTGCAATTTTAAGAGTGCTGCATCCCTCTGCAAGATATCTCACTATTTTTGACTTTTCTGAGCCTGCAAAGTTCTTCTTTTGACCCATTTTGCCAAAGGAAAGGAAGTTGCCTAATAATTATGCACACCTGATATAGGGTGTTGATGTCATTAGACCACACCCCTTCTCATTACAGAGATGCACATCACCTAATATGCTTAATTGGTAGTAGGCTTTCGAGCCTATACAGCTTGGAGTAAGACAACATGCATAAAGAGGATGATGTGGTCAAAATACTCATTTGCACTCCCTGTATATATATATATATATATATATATATATATATATATATATATATATATATATATATATAAAGAACATTTTCTTCTTAATAAAGAACATAGGAATTTCAAGTATTTCTAATGCACCTTTGATTTTAGTGCAGTTAAACTAGCGCAGTGTCAGGTTAGCGCATGAGTGATAAATTGAAAAGGATTTCTTTAGCGTGTCCCATAGAAGTATGTGGAAAGAAGTTAGCATGGTCGTAATATCCAAAGTCCTGAAGTTAGCATGCCTGAGACTTTTGCTCGCACAATACCTTTTTTTTCCTTTTTTTTTTATTGGGGATTAAATATTACAGATACAACCATCATGCAGATTCAAATGTACAGAAGTCAGAAACATAATAAATCACAACAGATTTATCAGACATATACTGACTTGTCATGTTAATAAGTATAATATGAAACAACTGCGCAATTATGTAACCTCATTTTTAGTATGGTTTTATAAAATATATCCCTTTATATGTCAAAACTTAAAGATGGATGATTTCCCCTATTTAAAGTATAATGGCCACTCTTGGACTACTACTTACCCTGTAAAATGGGTAAGGGGAATATGAGGGGAATAGATTGAAAGGGTCACTTTTGGACCCATTTTTTATTTTATTTTTTAAATTGGAAAGTGCAATGATGAGGGAGCCATCTTAACTAATAACCTAAATTAAACAGCTGGGCAGGATTCACATGCAGATATCACTAGTAAAGGATGATAATTACATATGATTGTAGACTATATTAAAGGTAGTGGGTGGACAGTTATTAACACGTCTACACTAGTATATAGCTTCCCTACATCTATATATATATATATATATATATATATATATATATATATATATATATATATATATAAATATATATATAAAAATATAAATAACATTTTAGTAACATTGGAGAGTTTTGGAGTTCAGGGCTGCATCCAGTCTCATAAACGGGCTATTGTTTGCTCATATCGAGATTATTGGTCATTAAAATTTGCTTGTGGTGGGCCGTCATGGCCGCAGGCTGCGCACCTTTGAAGCATAATGGGTTAGCTTTGCTCCTTAAAGAATCCTATCTGTACTACAAGACAAGCAGAGGTCTAGTGTAAGGTAGGGCAATGTGCCCTATGTGTATATAAACTAGGATGAAGCTTTAACAGTACCCATTAATGAGATGCTATAAGGTGCTGTATGTTACTGAACTTAGATAGGGAGTAAGTGTTGAAATGGTAGAGTTCTAACTACTAGTGGATTGGGATGCATTCCATAACAGAACTAGAAAATTACACATACCACCCATTATATTCTAACATTTAGATATCTTACTATGTATTGTCTTACTCAGATGTGGATATCCAATCTTTTATAAGGATGCAGCAGACAGCAGGCAATTTGATTATCTGTTAATATACCTGGACATAAACAGTATGGGTAAAAAAACTAAAACATCTAGATGTCCCAAAAAGTCTACTAATTACAAATGTATCAAACATAACATACTTTAACTACAAGTCACAACAGGTTTAGCCTTGACTAAATAGTTAATATGAACATTTTAAATGCTTAAATAGTATGATGGCTAAAACAAAGGACATTTGGGTGACATAGAATACTTAATAGTAATAAGTCTAGAAATATAATGATTAAGTGTAACTATGTGAAGGTTCTATGATCAGTATTTATATCTCAAACATACAGTCATTCTGTATATAATAACCCATTAATGTACATAAAGGCTTATTGTAGCGGGTATATCTTTTGGTTATAGTAGAAGTTCACTATAGAGTCTTTTCAAGTATTATATGCCCAGTTAGCCCAGCTTCGTTTCCTACTCAACCCACTCCATGCCGGTCGTCTTGAGTAGTACTCACTTGGTTGTGGAGTCCTGAGTAGAGGAGTCATCTGGTGCATGAATTAAATTCTTGTGGTTGTCCCCTAGCCGCAGGGCCAGAGTTTATCCGAACGGTAAGTAGCTCACCTCTCGTTGTTCCTCTGACGCCGGTCACAGGTTGGTATGGGCAGAAAGTATATGTCCTCCGGCTCAAAGTAGTGATCTTGGGTATTGTAAATCCAGTGTGGAACCCTCTCTGCTTCTTGGTGTTAGTCTCCGTTGCAGCTCGCGCCTCATGTTGGGAAATGGTATCTCCTGATAAATCCGGAAGTGTCTTCTCTAGCTTCTTATGTTTGGTTCCGATTGGTATCTCAGATGCAGTCAGCTTAATTTCGTAAGCCAGAACACCTGAGACCCCATGGCGCTCAAACTGGGAGTGTGAGTAAAGGCTTTCTCTTAGCGAGGTTCACGTCGACCATCTGGCTATAGGAAAGGTAAAACTTTTTGTTGGACTGACCCGTCTTGGTAGGTGTGGACCTGTGTTCAAATACTTTTGTTAATCGGGGAGAATTTAGCGGTGTAGGCTCTTCTTTAGACCATACTTTTAGCAGGATTTTGCTTATCTCTTCCTCCAGACTCCGGTAATGGTCTTGCAGAAGTTGGGCCATCTTTTGTTCCCATCTGTCCACAGCATCCATAATATATGCCTGGTATAGATCTTCTTTGCAATCTTTGACGCAATATGTAGCTGCTTTGCATTGTAAATGGTTCCCTTGGAAAGTTAGTAGTTTTTATTACTCATTAACCCCAGTCTCCTGGGGAGGGGGATTATGCGGCAGCCCCGGCTCCACAGACTGCCAGTCACAATGTGTAAAAGACAGGCGCGTGGCCTAACTAAAGAATGTAGGCAGAGAAGTTGTCCTTGAGAGTTTCCACCAGACTTTTCAGTTTCTTAGTCACTATATCAGCTTGCTGATTTCTTGATATGTAGTAAGCAACTTTTCACAAGAAAACAATAAAATAACACAAAAACTCTAAGATAGAGCCAGGAGCTCCTCCAAGACACATCTTGCCGCTTTAGCTGTAGGCTCCTCCCCCCCCTGCTCGCACAATATCTTTTTACTTTCAACTTGTTATATGCACCCAACCTCGTTAATTTTTTACTTTAAGCACCACTAAGTATTATCCTAGATGTTTCTACTCTCTCACTTCCAATCCCCATCACCCTGAAATGATCCCATTTCTTCAAACAGTATTTTTTCTACATCCCCCCAATATGCCATTAAAATGGCTGCTGAATTAAGATTCATCATAAATGATTGTTTATTTGTCATAAATGATTGGTATTACTGCGGTACTTTAGGGAGATTTATCTAAGGGTGAACGCCTCTAATGGTTTAAACCGCTGCATCATAAATCATCTCTGCTACCTCAATAATGGTGGATTAAAATCACTGTGGTGATTGACAACCCCTACTTTCTCATAATTACTTGCATGAGAGCAGGGGATGGCATTGCACAACTATTCACTTGTGAAATTGTAAACAAGGGCAGTGAATTTTACCTACAATGAGCCAACACAGGTGGACAGGTTCACTAACTAAATAATACATCTGCCCATTTGTGTATTAGACCACCAATAGTCACTAGAAAACCAAGGAGTCTTTTTTTCATTCTTTGGAATTCTAGAAGGGTGGGTAAAGCTGTGCCAATAAAAGAAATAAGTTCATGTCAAAACTTAAGCAGCAACTTGTCAAAGCTCGTTATGACTTCAAGTTAAAATATCTGAGTAACTATGGGAAATATTTGAACTTGACAGATGATCTAATTGTGCAGGGAAATAATCTGTTCTTTAAAGTGCGGCACAAGTTGGATACATTTCTTGTATTTTGGAGACATCATCCTGTTGTCTTTACACATCTATTATTAGTATATTTTGCAGGAACTATGTTAGTCAAAGAATAAACTGTTTTGAGTTGACCTTTCACCCTCCCTTAAACTTCTTTGCCTAGGCTAAGCAATCAACAGAAATAGCATTTTGATACTGACAAGTGGAAAATATAGATATTGGAGAGAGAAATGGTTAATGTTTTAATTTAAATGTGATCATTCTAGTGCATTTTTTAAGTCTTCTAAAATTAAATTTAAAATGTGGTATATTTGTTTAAATTCATATACAGGTATACCCCGCTGATACAGTGGGTTAGGGACCGGAGCCCTGCTGTGTAAAGTGAGGTATACCTGTACAGTGTATATATATATAAATATATATATATATATATATACACACACATATATATATATATATATATATATATATATATATATATATATATATTCACACACATATGCATGCTTTTTACCAACGATAAAGGCCCCCATTTATCAAGAAGCCAATGGACAAGATAACCAGCAAGGTAACCTGTCCACTCATGTTTGGGGCAACATCTGACACCAGCACTCTGCACTAGTTTTTGTGGCCCATGGGAACCATAGTAAAACAAAAGGTTTAGATTTTAAAAAGGCTGATTTTTCTTACATGGACAAATACCTAAATGATTCTATAAAATAGATGGGACAGATTACAGGAGCTCAAGAACAGTGGGAATATTTTAAGAATGCTATTTTAGATGCAACTAAACACTGTATTAGGCTTGTTTGTAAAATTAAAAGAAGAAGAAAAACAATATGTTTTTGAGGAAAATTAGCACATGCAGTCAAGACAAAAAGATAGTCTTTAAAATGTTACCCTGGCTCAGAAAAGAATAGAGAAAAATGGAGAACCCAACAAAAAATGACAAAGCCGTTAATCAGAAAGGCTAAAACCGATGCAGAATAGAGAATAAAACAATCAGTAAAACATGGAGACAAAACCTTCTTTAGATATATCAGTGAAAAGAGAAAAACTAGGAGACGGATAGTAAGACTAAAGACTGAGGATGATAGGATAGTGGAACAAATAACAAACTGTCTAAATTATTACTTTTGTTCAGTCTTCACAGCAGATTGTAAAGATAGTGAAATTCTATTAAGGGATGCTACTTGAAATGAAAATGGGCCAGATTAAAAGTTGAACGCTATTTAACGCTCCCACTCAAGCGTTAACTGTGATAGAAGTACGTCATCAGGTTGTGCTCGGATTATGAGTTAATAGTAAACTGTTTTTCGCTCGCCCAGTGACCCGACGAGCGCATAAAGCCGAACTTAGAATATTGCGTGCACATTCCCGTATTCCCCCCTAGAAGTCAATGGAGCAAAAAAAGTGGGGGAAAAACACCCAATATCGCGTGCAAACCCCATTGCATATGCTCATGAGAGCTAACCCGACATGAAAATTTGAATACTGCACATTCCAATGTTCTTCAAAGGGAAGAATATGTTCTATATATTCATAAATAAATATTTTTGCATATATATGATGGTTTTTGGTACAATATATCTATACCTATATATATCCAACCTCCCCATCCAACTACCTTCCTATTTCCCTACTCCCTCTTGCCTCAAAGCTCATTGAAAAGCTAGTATATGCTGGTCTATCCCATTTCCTTACACTTTACTCTCTACTTGACCAACTGCAATCTGGATTTCGTCCCCATCACTCAGCAATTGTCAAGGTTACCAATGACTTTCTTACAGCAAAATCCAAAGGCCACTTCTCTCTGCTTATCATCCTTGATCTGTCTGCAGCCTTTGACACTGTTGACCCCCCTCTTTTGCTCCAAACCCTCCAATCCTTTGGCATCTGCGACACAGCTCTCTTGTGGTTCTCTTCCTATCTATCTAACCGTACCTTTAGTGTAGCCTTCTCCGGAGCATCCTCTATCCCGTTACCACTTTCTGTTGGGGTAACTCAAGGCTCTGCCCTCGGTCCACTTCTCTTCTCAATCTATACGTCATCATTAGGTTCCTTTATAAAGTCCCATGGGTTTCAAAATCATTTGTATGCCGATGACACCCAAATCTACCTCTCTGCACCAGACCTATCTCCTTCCTTACTAACCCATGTCACTAACTGTCTTTCTCATAGTATTATTATTATTATTATTATCATTTATTTGTATAGTGCTGCCAAATTCCGTAGCACTGGGTACAGTGATAGGGGTATACAATGACAAAGAGTTGTGATAAAATACAAAACATAACAAAACAAAACAAATCTAGTACAGGAGGAAAAGGGCCCTGCTCCGGAGAGCTCACAGTCTATAGGTTTAGGGTGCAGATGCATAAGGTTGGGGTAGCTTGTTACATCGGTTTTATTTGCAGCAGTGAGTCAGGCAGTTCATGTACATGTATTAGTTTGGTTCGGATGCGGGATGGAGGAAAGATGGTAAGCCTCTCTGAATAGGTGAGTTTTCAAGGATCATCTGAAGCTATACAAGATCTAATGGAACGGGGCAAAGTCTTGGAGGCGGGAGTGGAACGTAGAGATAACAGGAGTGTAGAGACGTAGGTCAGAGGTTGATCGAAGAGGACGAGATGGGGAATATTTCACGATGAGAGAGGAAATATAGCTGGGAGTTAGACTGTTGAGTGCTTTGTAGGTTAGGGCTAATACTTTAAATTGTATTCTGGAGTGTATGGGGAGCCAGTGTAGAGACTTGCAGAGCGGAGCAGCTGATGTAGATCGTCGACTTAGGTGGATAAGTCTAGCAGAAGCATTCATAATAGATTGGAGGGAGGAAAGGCAGTGTTTTGGAAGGCCATTTAGGAGTAGATTGCAATAATCAATGCGTGACAAAATGAGGGAATGAATAAGTATTTTTATAGTTTTTTGAGTAAGGAAGAGACGTAGGTGTGAACGGTAGGATTTGGTAAGCGCTTGTATGTGTGGGTTGAATGTGAGTTCTGAGTCTAGTGTGACCCCAAGGCAGCGGACCTGGGGTGAGGTGTTGAGAATAGAGTCTCCAACCATCAGAGAAATGTCAGGTGTTGGATGTCTCGAAGAGGGGAGGATAAGAAGCAGCTCAGTTTTGGACAGATTGAGTTGGAGGTAGTGTGAAGACATCCAAGAGAAAATTGCAGAGAGGCAGTCAGAAATCTGGTTGAGTAAAGAGGGGGAGATATCAGGAGAGGAAAGATAGATTTGGGTATCATCAGCATATAGGTGGTACTGGAATCCAAAGGAGGCTATAAGTTTTCCAAGGCAGGATGTATAAAGAGAGAAAAGCAAGGGGCCCAAGACAGAGCCTTGCGGTACCCCAACTGAGAGAGGCATAGGATCACAAGATATGTTGTTAAAGGAAACTGAAAACGAGTGGTTTGAAAGATATGATGCAAACCAGGAGAGGGCTGTGTCTCGGATGCCAAATGAATGTAGTATTTTTAGGAGGAGAGGATGGTCGACTGTGTCAAAAGCTGCGGACAGGTAAAGGAGAATTAGTTAGGAGTAATGGCCTTTTGCTTTAGCTGATAACATTTGTTACTTTAGCAAGAGCGGGTTCTGTTGAGTGTTTAGGGCGGAAACCAGATTGTAGTGGATCAAGTAAGGAGTTAGTTGTGAGAAATTGAGTTAGCCGATTATAGACTAGTCGTTCCAATAATTTTGAAGCAAAGGGAAGTAAGGAGACCGGTCGATAGTTAGAAGGCGTGGAGGGGTCAAGAGAGGGCTTTTTTAGGATTGGTATGATTGACGCATGCTTGAATGTGTCAGGAAATGTGCCAGCGGTGAGAGATTGGTTAAAGAGAGGAGTTAGGGTAGGGGTTAGTGAAGCAGAGAGAGAGGGAATAAGTCGTGAAGGAATAGGGTCAAGTGGGCAGGTTGTGAGATGAGCCAAGGATAGGAGTGCAGAGACTTCTTCCTCTGTTACAGGAGGGAAGTAGCATAGGTTTTTGTTAATAGAAGGGGTGGGTAGGATTGCTGGGTTTGAGGGGTGTGAGGTGCAGATCTCTTTTCTAATGGTATCAATTTTATTTTTGAAGTGATCAGCAATAATTTGAGCAGTGAGGTTAGTAGTGGGCGGGGGGCAGGCAGACGTAGAAGGGAGTTAAAGGTTGAGAAAAGTTTTCTGGGGTTGGATGCATGAGATGACACAAGGGAGGAGAAATAGACTTGTTTGGCCAGGCTGAGCGCAGAGTTGTAGGACTTAAGGGTGAATTTATAATGTTGGAAATCAGCACAGGTGCTTGATTTCCTCCACTGCCGTTCAGCAGCCCGTGAGCATCGCTGAAGATATCTGGTCTGTTTAGTGTGCCACGTGGATGTCCTCTCACTATCTTAAGCTAAATCTCTCCAAACCGGAAAACCTTATTTTTCCCCCTTCTTCCAAAATCTTCACCCCCCCAATTTTCTATAACTGTTGATAATTCCATCATTACCCCTATCCTGCATGCCCAATGTCTTGGGGTCACACTCTCTCATCCTTTCCTGTCTCGACTAATACAACTCCGTCCTTTCTGGTCTACCTAGCTGCCGCCTAGCTCCTTTACAATCCATAATGCCTCTGCCAGGCTCATCTTCCTTACACGTCGCTGCACCTCTCTGCCAATCCCTTCACTGGCTTCCTCTTGCCTCCAGGATTAAACACAAAATCCTCATGCTGACATATAAAGCCCTCAACTGCACTGCTCCCCACTACATTTCAGACCTTGTCTCCAGATACTCTCCCTCCCGTCCCCTTTGCTCTGCTCACGATCTCATACTCTCCTCCTCTCTTGTTACTTCCTCACATTCCCATTTACAGGACTTCTCCAGACTGGCCCCCATCCTTTGGAACTCCCTGCCTCTCCCTTAGTTTTAACAGCTTCAAGCACTCCCTTAAGACTCTATTCTATTCAGGGATGCATACAACCAACACTAACCTTTCCTAACACCATCGCTTTCCCCTTGAACCCCTTAGAATGTAATCCTATGAGCCCAACTGTTTGTAGATCGCCTTCATAAGAGCAGACTACAAAAGTGCAACTCTTGGCAGGGCTCTCTACCCATTTGATCCCTGTAAATCCGTGTTAATTTTGATGGCAAATTTCAATTTAGTCTTAGTTTTAGTCTTTTGACTAAAATACCATTTTAGTTTTAGTCGTATTTTAGTCATCTGAATTGTTTTAGTTTTAGTCTAGTTTTAGTCTAGTTTTAGTCGACTGAATCTCCAGGAAGATTTTAGTCGACTATATCTCCAGTAGATTTTAGTCGACTAAAATCTAAGGGTTTTAGTTAAAGTGTAATGCATTATTTAAGCATTTCTATGTAATTTGCAAACTGATTATATACTCCAGGAGTAAACATAATACTTGTTAATATTTATGGTATTAAGGTTTAAACATGCAATACAGACACAGATTTAGCCAATGTGATATATAACATCTTTATTAAACTTAAAATTAAATAAAACCAAGTTTCATAAACAAACAGAAGTGCAACTTTAAAATATAAAAAAATAAAACTGTAAACTGTATTGGCTGTATTGCCCAATATAAAAACTTTAAAAGTTCTCTGTTAATAAGTATCAAGTAACTCAACACAACAAAAGGTTTCTGCAGCTAGCACAGGCACAGCATAACTTAAACCCATACTGGTGGGTTATGCTTATTTCTATAGGAAGAATCAATTGATTATTCACAGATTCAAAAAAAATTTGGCAACGATATTAGCACTGCTCTAGAACTTCCAAACTCATTATATACTTCTGGAGTAAAGGTTTATTAACCTGTTTTGGTTGGTTTGGTATTAAGGTTTGAGCATGCAATACATATTTAACTGTTGTGGTATATAACATGTCTATCTTAAAATTTAATACAATTTTGTTTCGTAAATGTGACAAAAGAGCAGTAATTAGATATGGGTTGATTATAACACCTTGCATAAAATATTTTTGTCAGCAAATTTTGATTTAGTTTTAGTCATAGGGGCCCTTTTATCAAGCTCCGGATGGAGCTTGAGGGTCCGTGTTTCTGGCGAGCCTGCAGGCTCGCCAGAAACAGCAGTTATGAAGACCGCTGCTCCATAACCCTGAGCAGGCAGACACACATTGCCGAAAATCGTACTCAATCAGGTTGATTGACACCTCTTGAATCTGCAGGGGGCGGCGTTGCACCAGCAGCTCACAAGAGCTGCTGGTGCAATGCTGAATACGAAGAGCGTATTGCTCTCCACATTCAACGAAGTTTGGCATACCTGATCGGCACTGTCGGATCAGGTCCACCAGACCTTTGATAAATATCCCCCCTAGTCTTTTGACTAAAATGTCATTTTGATTTAGTTTTAGTCATAGTCTTTTGAATAAAATGCCATTTTAGTTTTAGTCATCAGAATTTCTTTCGTTTTATACTCATTTTAGTCTAGTTTTAGTCGACAAAATTAACACTGCTTTAAATGTTATCCTGTATACCAACTATGTTTATAGCGCTGCAGAATCTGTTGGCGCTCTACAAATACCTTTTAATAATAATAATAATAATAATAATATAGATGATTATATATAGGTATAGAAATGTACATATATATATATATATATATATATATGAATCTATTTAAAACTACATAGAACATATTCTGCTATGTGCTGAACATTGGAATGTCAAATATTTACAGTAAATACATAGTTAAAACCTTTATTAAATATGAATATTGCATAAATATATTTTTTCATGTTTCCAATATGTCTTAATATGTGTACATATGTATTTATGTGTTTATTTGTGTATATATGTTTGTAAATACATATACACATATAAATACATATGTACACACACACACACACATATATATATATATATATATATATATATATATATATACACACACATACACATACATATCCATCTTTAAACATGTATATGTATTTAAATCCCTTTGCATGCCTTTTTTTTGCTATAGCAAATCATGTCTGCTATAATTCAGTAAATTTACCCCCTAGAGTATTAAAAGGGTTAAAAGAAATTGCAAAGTGTTAAACTCATATATACACTATCTAATAAAAAATATTTATATCAATATTAATAAAACAATTTTATAAGGGTTAAAGGTATATGTTATATGACAAGATATTTGATGGGAAAGAGCTATATTGTATACATACACTCACTGGCCACTTTATTAGGTACACCTTGCTAGTACCGAGTTGGACCCCCTTTTGCCTTCAGAACTGCCTTAATTCTTCATGGCATAGATTCAACAAGGTGTTGGAAACATTCCTCAGAGATTTTGGTCTATATTGAGATGATAGCTTCACGCAGTTGCTGCAGATTTGTCGGCTGCACATCCATGATGCGAATCTCCCGTTCCACCACATCCCAAAGGTGCTCTATTGGATTGGGATCTGGTGACTGTGGAGGCCATTGGAGTACAGTGAACTTATTGTCATGTTCAAGAAACAAGCTTGAGATGATTTGAGCTTTGTGACATGGTGCATTATCCTGCTGGAAGTAGCCATCAGAAGATGGGTAGACTGTAGTCATAAAGGGATGGACATGGTCAGTAACAATACTCAGGTAGGCCGTGGCATTTAAACGATGCTCAATTGGTACCAAGGGGCCCAAAGTGTGCCAAGAAAATATCCCCCACACCATTACACCACCACCACCCTGAACTGTTGATACAAGAAAGGATGGATCCATGCTTTCATGTTGCTTACTCCAAATTCTGACCCTACCATCTGAATGTTGCAGCTGAAATAGAGACTCATCAGACCAGGCAACGTTTTTACAATCTTCTATTGTGCAATTTTGGTGAGCCTGTGCAAATTTTAGCCTCAGTTTCCTGTTCTTAGTTGACAGGAGTGGCACCCGGTGTGGTCTTTTGCTGCTGTAGCCCATCTCCTTCAAGGTTCAACGTCTTGTGCATTCAGGGATGGTATTCTGTATACCTTGGTTGTAACAAGTGGTTATTTGAGTTACTGTTGCCGTTCTATCATCTGAAACCAGTCTGCCTATTCTCCTCTGACCTCTGACAAGACATTGTCGTCCACACAACTGCCGCTTACTGGATATTTTCTCTTTAGTTGTGCGTGAAAATCCCAGTAGATCAGCAGCTTTTGAAATACTAAGAGCAGCCCGTCTGGCACCAACAATCATGCAATGTTCAAAGTCACTTAAATGCCCTTTCTTCCCCATTCTGATGCTCGGTTTGAACTTCAGCAAGTCGTCTTCACCACGTCTAGATGAATAAATGCATTGAGTTGCTGCCATGTGATTGGCTGATTCGCAATTTGTCTTACCAAGCAATTGAACAGGTGTACCTAATAAAGTGGCCAGTGAGTGTATATGTCTTAATATGTGTATGGGTGTATATATATGTCTGTATTTATATATGTCAATATGTATACATATACAAATATAAAGACATGTATACACATATATACATATATATATATATCACATTATAAGTCAATTGCACTCTCCGACCTAGATTACAAGTCGACAGTATGGTTTTTCGGAGCACTATATAAATTTGCGCGTGTAATGTTATCTTTACTGCACGTGATATGGTCTTTTCCACAACAATTCATTCCACACTCGAAGAGCTGTAGTTATGTGTTTTGTGAAACAAAAACGTTTCACAAAACACATCAAAAATACCTTACAAAGTATACTTACACCCAAAAACTACACTATTAACCCCCAAACCTCCATCCCCCCACATCTCAAAGTATCTAAATACACTATTAACTCCTAAACTGCCTTCCACCCACATCGTAAAGTATCTAAATACACTATTAACCCTTAAACCGCCGTCCCCCCACAACGCAAAGTATTAAATTATTAACTAAACCCCCTAACCTAACAACCCTTAACTTAACCCCAATTAAAATTCACTTAAATTTAATTCAAAATATATCTTAAAACTACCTTAAAAGAAATAAAAACTTACATGTAAAAGAAAATTAAAACCTAAGCTTAAACTAAAAAAAAAAACATTACTTGAAAAAAAAATTACAAAAAATAAAAATCCTACATTACAAAAATAAAAAAACTACGATTTTAGAAAATAAAAAAGTTTGCTGTAATAAAAAAGGCAACCTTAGGTAATAGGGGAGGCAATTTGGAATGACTGTTATTACAGATGGAATGCAGATAGATCCATCTTCTGAACAGTGTTATACCTTAGCTGTTCAAAGAAATAGTAGCAGAGACGTCAGACACGGACATGGTGATGGATAGAGCTCATAGGGGCCTATCTATCAAGCTCTGAATGGAGCTTGATGCCCCGTGTTTCTGGTGAGCCTGCAGGCTCACCAGAAACCGCAGTTATGAAGCAGCGGTCACAAAGACCGCTGCTCCATAACCTGTCCGCCTGCTCAGAGCAGGCGGACAGAAATCATGGAAATCAACCCAATCGAGTATGATTGGGTTGATTGACACCCCTCTGCTGGCAGCCCATTGGCCGCGAGTCTGCAGGGGGCGGCATTGCACCAGCAGCTCTTGTGAGCTGCTGGTACAATGCTGAATATTGCGAACGTATTGCTTGCCATATTCAGCGAGGTCTGGTGGACCTGATCCGCACTCTCGGATCAGGTCCACCAGATTTTTATAAATTGGGGCCATAGAGTGGCTAGACCCAGATCAATCTCTACTGAAAAACCTAGAGATGTGGTAGTGAGACTCCATTACTTTTCCTTCAAAAAACAATGAATTAATACGAACATTAGAAGCAGATCTTTGCCTGAGAAATTTTAAAATGTCCAACTATTCCCTTACCTTTTAGCACACACCCTATCCCTGAGGAGAACTTTTGCTGACTACCCAAAACTCCTGAGAACACAAGACATCAGATACAGGTGGGGCTTCCTTGTGAAGCTCTTAATTACCAAAGATAGTAAGGTGTATACCGCTTCAACCCCTCAACAAGCCAAGTCACTCCTTCTCAAATGGAAACTGATCCCAGAAGAACCTGATAGTCATATGGAAAGGAATTCTAGAATTCCTCTTTTTCGAGCCGCTGCACCGGAATGGCAACCTCTTCCCCACAGAATACCTCAACCCAAAAAAGGCCAACTGGACCCCATCCAAAAACCTTCTCAAGAGACTTCTCCATGACAGTCTCACTCTCGAAGCCTCTTGCCCCTTCTGAAATGCAGCTGCCTTGAACTCTTGGAAGGATCTTTTCCAGTATACTAACACCTGGGGGGGGTTTCCGGATCTCCTATCTACGGACCCTTCCAGAGACATATTATTTTGAAATAAGCTATTCTCAACTCTTACGGTTTGCACTACTCCTTGCACTAATGTGTGGGTCACTGGGCTCTTGTCCGGTCTATTTAAAACCTAATGTGCCATAGACCCTGTGACACACACATCATAGTTGATTCTTAGTTAACATGGTTATATTGTTTCTCAAATGTTACATATACTTTTGTTACCTATTGTTGTCAAGTTAAAAGAGTTTCTATGTTTATATGTATGCCCATCTGTAGATCTACAGATTTGTGGATCTATGGATTGTTGATCTATAAAACTATAACCCTACAACTCTAGAAGATATAAAAGGTTATTGATGCTAGTCCTCCCCCCCCCCCCCGTCTATGTAAGTATATGTATACTTATTATCGCACTACCCTGGAAGTTCAGACACTGGATTTTCAGGATAGCCTTGGGCAGTGCGGTTTTGCGCTAACTGATACTTTGTTACCTGTGCTACATATGATATTGAACAACTGTGCAATGTTTACCTCCCTTATGTTTATTTTTTCTTCTTTTTTTCTTTCTTTAAACCCTCCTCCCCCTTCCCTTCTTCCTCTTCCTCCCTACTCCCAGCATGCCTTCGGAAGGATCCTGTATACAATCAGTATTGACCCTGGCAAATGGAATCACTGACGTTCTCTACCCTTAATGTCAAGGGCCTTAATACCCCCACTAAATAGTTTACTTCTGAGACAGCTCAAAAGGAACAAGGTAGGAGTTGCTTACTTACAAGAGACCCACTGGATAGACCCCCCTTTCACCCATGCAAATCCCATCTATACCCCACATGTGAGCATTCTCGCTAATCGCTATAGATAGAGACCCAGAAGGGAGGTACCTCATACTAGTGAGCAAACTAAATAGTGTTCTCTACACTCTCATTAATGTATATGCCCCTAACGAACACCAAGTTTCATATAGGTGGCAAGAGTCCACAAGCTATTTACTGATGGGATGTAAACCCCAAAATGTGGAAGTCCACAAGTAACTATAGAGGGAGGAATAAAAAAAATAAACAGCTATTTCCGCTGAGAAATTAAATTAAAAAAAATAATTACGTTTTTCTTAAAAATTTTAAAAAAACTTAAATCATAAGTACTAGAATCAAACTGAGACAGCTGCCTGAAGAACCTTTCTACCAAAACAAAAGCTTCTTCTGAAGAAGCAAAAATGTCAAAATGATAATTTAGTAAAGGTATGCAAAGAAGACCAAGTGGCTGCTTTGCAGATTTGATCAACTGAAGCTTCATTCTTGAAAGCCCAAGATGTGGCAACTGATCTTGTAGAATGAGCTGTTATTCTCTGAGGCAGAGACTGTCCCGCCTCCAAATAAGCTTTGTGAATCAGAAGTTTCAACCAAGATGCCAAAGAAATGGCAGAGGCTTGCTGACCTTTTCTAGAACCATAAATAAAAAAAATAAAAAAATACTGAAATCTTAAGTAGTATCAACATAATAATTCAAAGCTCTTACCACATCCAAATAATGTAAAGATCTTTCAAGAGTATTCTTAGGATTAGGACACAATGAAGAAACAATACTTTCTCTATTAGAATACACAACTTTAGGCAAAAATGTAAACAAAGTCTGCAAAACAGCTTTATCTTGGATAAAGAAATTCGCAAGAGAGAGCAGACAATTCAGAAACTCTTCGAGCAGAAGAAATAGCCAAGAGGAATAACACTTTCCAAGAAAGTAATTTAATGTCCAAAGAATGTATAGGCTCAAAAGGAGACTCCACGGAGGAGAGATAGATTTAATAATAGGTTTGATATGAGTCAAAGCCTGTACAATACAGTGAACATTGAAATACTGTGAAATAAAAGAGAATGAGCAGAGATTTGTCCTTTCAAAGTATTGGCAGACAAACTTTTATCCAAACCATCCTGAAGAAACTGAAGAATCCTAGGAATTCTAAAAGAATGCCAAGAATAACCATGAGTGGAACACCATGAAATATAGGTTTTCCAAACCTTGTGATATATTTTCCTTGAAAACAGCTTCCTAGCCTGTGAGACTTGCATCTGTTGTGATCACAGTCCAGGTAAGATGAACAAAGGAGGCCTCTTAAATAATAAGGTAATGGTTTAACCACCAAGTCAGAGAGAGTTGAGTGTTGGGATTTAAGTATATCAGTTGTGATATCTGAGTATAATCCCTGCACCATTGGTGCAACATGCAAAGCTGTAGAGGTCTCAAATGAAATCGAGCAAAAGGGATTGTGTCCGATGCTGCAATCATGAGACCTTCCATGCACATATCCACTGAATGGAATGATAGAGACTGAAGGTTTAGACCAATCTCAAGCATATCTTTTCTGTTAGGGATAGGGTCATTGAAACTGAATGTATCTGGAAACCTAGAAAGGTGACCTTTGTCTGAGGAATCAGGAAACTCTTTGGTAAATTGATCCTCCAACCATGTCTTTGAAGAATCAACAGAAGTTGTTTCATGTGAGATTCTGCTAAATGAAAAGATTGAGCTAGTACCAAGATATCGTCCAAATAAGAAAACACCTTGATACCCTGCTCTTTCATTACAGATAGAAGGGCACCTAAAACTTTTGAGAATATTCTTGGTGCTGTTGCAAGGCCAAACAGAAGAGTGACATATTGCTATTGGAAAAGAGAATCTCAGAAATTCGATAGTGATCTGGATAAATCGGTATGTGAAGGTAAGCGTCTTGTAAGTCTATTGTGGATATAAAGTGAATTTGCTGAACAAAAGGCAGATTAGTCGATCTTGAAAGATGGGACTCTTACAAAACGATTTAAAGTTTTCAAATCCAAAATTGGTCTGAAAGAATTTTCCTTTTTAGGTACAAAGAATAGATTTGAATAAAAACCCAATACTTGTTCCTGCTGTGGATCTGGGACAATTACCCCTGAAAGTTCTAGATTGGAAACACATTTCAGAAAGGCTTGAGCTTTTACTGGGTTTTTTGGTACATGGTTTCGAAAGAATCTTCCCAAGGGAGGTCTTATTCTGAATCCTATTCGATACCCCTGAGAAATTATATTCTGAAAACACTGATTTTGGACAGAGTCTGTTCAAACTTGTTAAAATAGCTTTAGTTTGCCCCCTACCAGAAGAACCAGCTTGAGGGCCGTACCTTCCTGTAGGTTTAGGGGCAGGATTTGGTTTCTTATAAGACTTGGATTTATTCTATTTCAGAGATGGTCTCCAATTAGAGCCAGAGGCCTTAGGGGAAGGAGTGGTTTTCTGTTCTCTACTCTACTCTGACTAGACATGTGCAACGCTAAAAAAATTGTTTAGTTTCGTTTTCATTAGTTAAATAAATAATTTTGTTTCGGCAAATTAGTTAAAGGGACATGAAACCCACATTTTTTTCTTTCATGATTTAGAAAGAGCATGCAATTTTAAACAACTTTCTAGTTTATTTCTATTATCTAATTTGTTTTATTCTCTTGCTATTCTTTGCTGAAAAGCATATCTAGATAGGCTCAGTAGCTGCTGATTGGTTCCTGCACATAGAAGCCTTGTGTGATTGGCTCACCCATGTGCATTGCTTTTTCTTCAACTAAGAATATCTAAATAATGAAGCAAAAATAAACAATAAATAAATAAACAATAGAAGTAAATTGTAATGTTTAAATTTGTATTCTCTTTCTGAACAATGAAAGAAAATTTTAGGGTTTAGTGTCCCTTTAAGTTTAAAAAAAAATTGTTTCGGCAAATTAGTTATGTTAAGTTAAATAATTTCTTCGGATCTGTTTGTTATTTTATATCCATTCTTTATTCATATTCATTATTCTATTCTAAAGTTTAGAATAGAATAATGCATATGAATAAAGAATGGATCTAAAAAAATGAAAGGATCCGAAAAAACAATTTAACTAAACATAACTTATATGCCGCCGATTGCTGAAACAAAATTATTTTAAACCACCGCCGCTTCCCCCATCGCCGACACTAAATAAAACTATTAACCCCTAAATCTCTGTCCTCCTACATCGCCAACACTAACTAAACCTATTAACCCCTAAACCGCCGCCCCCCACATAGCCGACACTAACTAAACCTATTAACCCCTAAAACGCCATTCCCTGCCATCGCTGACACTAACTAAACATATTAACCCATAAATCGCTGTCCCCCCACATCGCCAACACTAACTAAACCTTTTAACCCCTAAACTGCCCTCCCACATAGCCGACGCTAACTAAACCTATTAACCCCTAAACCGCAGTTTCCCGACATCGCCAACACTAGCTAAACCTACTTACCCCTAAACCGCAGTTCCCTGACTTCGCTGTCACTAACTAAAACACTAACTAAACCTATTAACCCCTAAACCGTAGTTCCCCAACATTGCCAACACTAACTAAACCTATTAACCCCCAAACCGCAGTTCCCCGACATCGCCAGCACTAACTAAACCTATTAACCCCTAAACCACAGTGCCTCAACATCGCCAACACTAACTAAACCTATTAACCCCTAAACCGCCCTACACCCACATCGCCAACACTAACTAAAACGCTAAATAAACCTTTTAACCCCTAAACCACTGCCCCCACATCTCCAACACTAACTAAACCTATTAACCCCTAAACCGCAACCCCCCACATCACAACAACCTAAATTAAACTATATTAACCACTAAATCTAACACCCCCTAACTTTAACATAATTAAAATAGATCTAAATTAAAGTTACAATTATTAACTAACTACCTATTTAAAAATAAATACAAACTTACTTGTGAAATACAAATAAAACCTAAGCTTACACTAATAAAACCTAACATTACTAAAAATAAAAAAACCTAACATTACTAAAAATAAAAAAACCTAACATTACTAAAAATAAAAAATAAACTAAGATTACTAAAAAATTAAAACTACAATTACAAAAAATAATAAACACTAAAATTGCAAAAAATAAAAAAACTACCATTACAAAAAATAACAAAAGAAATTATCCAAAACAATAAAAATTATTCCTATTCTAATAGACCGTTTAAAAAAAAAAACAACCCTAAAATTAAAAAAAACCTAATCTATTATAAACTACCAAGGGCCCTTAAAAGGATCTTTTGTAGGGCATTGTCCTAAAGTTGACAGCTCTTTTGCAAAAAAAACAAACACCCCCTAACATTGCAAACCCCCACCTCCCAAACCCACAAAATAAAAATAAACCTAATCTACCCATTGCCCTGAAAAGGGCATTTGTATGGGCATTGCCCTTAAAAGGGAATTCAGCTCTTTTTTGGCCCATTAAAAAAAAAAAAGCCTAATTTAAAAGAAAAAAAAATTACAAAACATAAACAAAATTATCCAAAATAATAAAAATTATTCCTATTTTAATTTATTCCTTTTAAAAAAGAAAAACACCCCACAATAAAAAAAAACTAATCAATAATAAACTACCAATAGCCCTTAAAAGTGCCTTTTCTAGGGCATTACCCTAAAGTTAACAGCTCTTTTGCTAAAAAAAAATTAGGGCTATTCAGCTCTTTTACTGACCTTAAAAGGCTCTTTTTCGGACCATTAAAAAAAAAAAGCCCTAATCTAAAAAAAATCTAAAAACAAATACCTAACACTAACCCCAAAATCGGTACTCACAGTTGCTGAAGACCAGCGAAAGATCTTCAACCCAGCGGCGAAGCATCTTCATCCAGGCGGTTCCATCTGTATCCATCGCGGGACCGGCATCTTCTATCTGCATCCCAGTGGAGACAGAGCGGTCGGTGGATGCGCGGAGGCGGAGGTCCAGACGGAGTTCTATTGGTACAACGTGGAGGTCCTCTTCATGCGATCGACCGCCGCACACTGAAGATTGAATGCAAGGTACCCTTTTTATATTGGGGTACCATTGTATTCCTATTGGCTGAAAATTTCAAATCAGCCAATAGGAATGAGAGCTGCTAAAATACTATTGGCTGTTCAAATCAGCCAATAGGATTTAAGCAGCTCTCATTCCTATTGGCTGATTTAAATTTTTTATCCAATAGGAATGCAATGGTACCCCAATATAAAAGGGGTACCTTGCATTCAATCTTCAGTGTGCGATGGTCAATCGCATGAAGAGGACCTCCACGTCGGACCAATGGAACCCCGCCTGGACCTCCGCCTCCGCACATCCACTGAATGCTCTGCCTCCGCTGGGATGAAGATAGAAGATGCCGGTTCCGCAATGGATACAGATGGAGCCGTCTGGATGAAGATGCTTAACGCTGGGATGAAGATCTTTCGCTAGACTTCAACAACTGTGAGTACCAATTTTGGGGTTAGTGTTAGGAATTTTTTTTGTTTTTTTGGGTGTTTGTTTTTTTTAGATTAGGGCTTTTTTATTTTAATGGGCCGAAAAAGAGCTGAATTTTTAAGGGCAATACCCATACAAATGCCCTTTTCAGGGTAATGGGTATATTAGGATTTTTTTAGTTAGGTTTTTTTCTTTTTTTTTGTGGGTTGGGGGGAGGGTTTGTAATGTTAGGGGGTGTTTGTTGTAATTTTTTTTAGCAAAAGAGCTGTTAACTTTAGAGCAATTCCCTACAAAAGGCTATTTCAAAGGCCCTTGGTAGTTTATTATATTTAAGGGTTTTTTGTTTTGGGGTGTTTTTTTTTTAAATGGGGTATTAGAATAGGAATAATTTTTATTGTTTTGGGTAAATTCATTTGTTATTTTTTTGTAATGGTAGTTTTTTTATTTTTTATAATTTTAATGTTTATTATTTTTTTTAATAATAGTTTTAATTTTTTACTGACCTTAGGTTTTTTTATTTTTAGTAATGTTAGTTTTTTTAGTTTAAGCTTAGGTTTTATTTTTATTTCACAGGTAAGTTTGTATTTATTTTAACTAGGTAGTTAGTAAATAGTTATATTGTAGCTAGCTTAGGTTTTATTTTTATTTCACAGGTAAGTTTGTATTTATTTTTAAATAGGTAGTTAATAATTGTAACTTTAATTTAGCTCTATTTTAATTATGTTAAAGTTAGGGGGTGTTAGGTTTAGGGGTTAATATAGGTTGTTGGGATGTTGGGGGGCAGCTGTTTAGGGGTTAATAGATTTAGTTAGTGTTGGCAATGTGGGGTGCGGCGGTTTAGGGGTTAATAGGTTTATTTAGTGTTTTAGTTATTGTTGGCGATGTGGGTGTACAGCGGTTTAGGGGTTAATAGGTTTAGATAGTGTTGGCGATGTCGGGGAACTGTGGTTTAGTGGTTAATAGGTTTATTTAGTGTTAAAAATTAGTGTCTGCAATGTCGGGGAACTGTGGTTTATGGGTTAATAGGTTTAGCTAGTGTCTGCGATGTCGGGGAACTGCGGTTTAGGGGTTAATAGGTTTAGTTAGTGTTGGCAATGACGGGGAACAGCAGTTAAGGGGTTAATAGCTTTGTTTAGTGATTTAGTTAGTGTCAGCGATGTTGGGGAACTGCTGTTTAAGGGTTAATAGGTTTAGTTAGTATTGGCGATGTTTGGGAACGACGGTTTAGGGGTTAATAGGTTTAGTTAGTGTCGGCGATGTCGGGGAACTGTGGTTTAGGGGTTAATAGGTTTAGTTAGTGTTGGCGATGTCAGGGAACAGCGGTTTAGGGGTTAATAGCTTTATTTAGTGATTTAGTTAGTGTCGGCCATGTCGGGGAACTACAGTTTAGATTAGAACAATGAAACATTCCGAATATGAATAAAGAATGGATCCAAAAATTCAGAAACTTATTTATTCATTTTCGGGAATTTTTCGGGATTTTAGTTATGGTGCAGATTCAGAAATTCAGATTCATTCGAATCGGCCAAAATTCGTCAGAAAACTAAATTCGGCTGAATGAATTGCACATGTCTAATTCTGCCGAAAGGAACAAAAACGATAGGAAACTTTACATTTACCCTTAGATTTCTTGTCTTGGGGCAGAAAAAAAAATAGAATCCAATTGTGAACTAAAAAGATTTTTACCTTGAAAAGAGAGAGACAATAATCTAGTTTTAAACACCATGTCAGCATTCCAAGATTTAAGCCCTAAAGCTCTTCTAGTTAGAATGACTAAAGACATGGATTTGACATTGATCTTCATAACTTCAAATATAGCATCACAAATAAAATGATTTGCAAGTTGAAGTAAAACAATAATGTTAGATAATTCAAAATCTGAAAACAACTGCTGTGCTAAACTGTCCAACAAAGAAGTAGAAGCAGCAGCAAAATCAGCTATAGATATAACAGATCTAAGAATATAGCCAGTATGTAAATATGCCCTTCTTAGATAAAATTCAAGCTTCCTATCTAAAGGATCCTTAAAAGAAGTACTATCTTCCATAGAAATAGTAGTATGTTTGGCAAGAGTGGAAATTGCCCCATCAACTTTAGGAACTGCTTCCCAAAGTTCTAAGTTGGCCACAGGTAAAGGATACAAATTCTTAAACCTAGAAGAAGTGTTAAAAGAAGTGCCAGACTTAGATCATTCTTTAGCAATCACATTAGAGATAGCATCTGGAATAGGAAACACTTCAGGAGTAATAACAGTAGTCTTAAATACAGAATTTAGAAGATTATTAGCTTTATCATCAGGAAGTTTAGACTCCTCAATACCCAAAGTAAACAAAACTTCCTTTAAGAGAGAGCGAATATATTCTATCTTAAATATGAATTTGTCTCTATCTGACTCTGACGTGGCATTCTCTGAATCAGAGTAAACCCCATCAGTAGAGGAAACATCAGTATGCTGAAGGTCAGAACTTAATTCACTAAGTTTAGAAAAATGTTGCAAAACCCTTTAACGTTTATTTGTAGGTGGAAGAGCAGTCATTGCCTTCTCTATAGCTGCAGCAATAAAATCTTTCATTTCTGCAGGAATGCTATGTACATTAGACTGAGATGGAATAACAGTGGGTGCATTTGTACTCATAGATATATTATCAGCATTTAAAAAAACAAGAGCCACATAATTGAGCTAAAGATCAGCTTTTTTACAACAAACGCACTTAGCTTTGGTAGATACATGTTCATACAGCTCAAATCCTATGGTAACATCAGAGGCAGGTTCACTTTGAGATATAACTGCAAAAAAACAAAATTTAAAAAAAATAAATTAATTCTGCAAATTTATATCCATGCTCCTATAAATGTGGCGGGAAAATTTTGGCGCCCAAACAAAAAGAAGCGAAATGATGATGCGTCATGCATGACATAAATAGTGTCAATTTCTAATACACCTATCACTCTAAAAACAGGTAAGAATTTAGTTTGTATTACAAAAAAAACTAAATGTACCTAAATAAAGCCGAAATGGATACTTCTATTTTACTGCATAAAATGTGATTATCAACATTCCATGAGACTAATTTAATATGTAGCATCCTAATTTATAAATAAATTACTAGCTCCAAAAAACCTGTTTGTTTCACAGACTCTACCAATCTTGACAAACATTTAGCCACTAATTAAAGTCACTAAAAAAGAGCACTGAATTTCTGACTCAAGGCAATATATATTGCCCAATACATAGCTGAGAGTGTCTTATATAATAAAAGTGTATACTTACCGTGTAAGACACCCATCCACATATAGCAGACATCCAAACCAGTACTGAATCATATCAGCAGAGGTAATGGTACAAGAGTATATTGTGAATCTATAAAGGGAGGCAGCAGATGAATCCCTGCGACCGATTTACAGAGAGCCTTATAAAAAGCTTTCCCATAGGCGAAAACATGGTATCATCAGGCAATACTCCCTTCACATCCCTCAGACAAACACTGCACTAAGAGATGAACTGGGCTTCAATATGCTAAGAAGCGCCTTTAACTGAAGAAATCAATCACATCATGCTTCACCACCTCCTAAGGAGGCAAGGTTTTTAAAACTGAGGTATAAGTGAGGTGGGAGGTGTATTTATAGGCATTTGAGGTTTGGGAAACTTCGCACCCTCCCGGTAGGAATGTATATCCCATCAGTAACTAGCTTGCGGACTCTCGCCACCTCTATGAAAGAAAGGCCTCTTTCTACATGGCACACAGCAGAAACTGAGTATCTTTACTGATGATCTCACAGTTTTTCTTACAGAGCCTAATACATCTTTGCCCCCCCCTTCTGGACCTATTTAATCTCTTCAGTACATTTTCCTATTACAAGTTGAATGTAGACAAGACAGAGGTTTACCCCCTAAATCTCACGCAATGTCAAATCAGAGCTCTACAAGATAAATACAATTTTTAATGGAATATGGAAGGGATTAAACACCTAGGAGTCCATCTCTCCCACTACCTTCCTAAGGTTATTTATGTTAACCACAAGGAGGTGTCTTGGATAGGTAGGATCTCAGCCTTTAAGATGATGCTGCTTCCGAAACTCACTTACCTATTTTGATGCCTACTTCTAAAAGTCCCCGCGAATCTCTTAGACACCTACCAATCACACTTAAATAAATATTTTTGGGCAATCCTCCAATCCCCGATAGATAAGGGAGGACTAGGTCTCCCCAATATCAACGTCTATTATGAAGCAGCTATGCTCTCACATATTTCTTGCTGGGGCAACCCCAGTGAAAGTCCTAGATGGTACAAAAACGAACAGGCATTCTTCCCACCCAGCATCTTACTCTCAGACTTTATATGGATCCCTAAACATGGTAAGCCCTCGCTGCTCACCACCAACCTGATTATCAGAGATTGCCTGTCAATGTGGTATTCACTTAGACACTCCTCAATAGTAGCCCCACATCTATCCCCAATCCATGGCATCAGAGGACTCCTCCATGGACTCCCTGACTCCAACCCCAATACCTGGTCCAACCATAATATGAGAATAGTAAATGACATTCATAGTGGCTCCAAATGCTGAACTTATCATCCATTATAAAGTCCCCATCAAACTTAATTTTGAAGCAATGCACTTCCGCTCTTTGTTAAATAGCTGGGGGTTTTACAAGATGAGCCTAGACCTATAATCACCTGGGAAGCTAGAAAAGCGGGACTACAGAGACACAAACCCTTGACAATACACTACAAATGTTTTCTGTAATGTCCAACTCTAAGAAAAACAAATAATATATTAGCTTGGGAGAGAGACTTTGGAAAAAGAGAAAAGAGATAGAGACCAAACATTGGATGTTAGCTATTACAGACACCAGACGTACACTGTGTGACGCTTTTTGAACTATATTATAAACAACTGACGAGGTGGCATTGGGTCCCTAGTAGACTCCACAAGATTTCTCTAACAAACCCACCAACATGCTGGAGGGATTGTGGGGAAATCTGAATTTACATGGTGGCTTTGCCCGAAAATACAACATTTATGGAATGAGATTCAGAAGCTTTGTACCCTCCTAGCACTCCCAACCGGGAAGAAGCCTGAAATGTTCCTACTACTCTTAAACATACCTAAAATTACCCAACCCCAGAAATACCTCTTCATTTATATAGTGAAGGCGGCTAAGCTCACAATAGCGAGACATTGGAAGCAACTATCTGCCCCTACACAACAGTCGGTGCTGGAGATGCTCTCTTATATCAAGACGATGGAGGAAGCAGTGTTCCTCAATCGGGGACTCATGGACCTCCACTCAGAAATCTGGGTTACCTGGGATTCTTCCTCCCTTGCATCCAAACTCAACCCCTAAACTCAGAATAGCTATTAGAGCCTCAACCCAGAGAATCTAAACCCTACCCTTTCCCACTTCCCTATACCTCCATCTCTACTTCTCAACCCCCCCCATAATGAGTTTTTTTTTTGTCCATTTGAGCCTCATGGTGGACTAGGCATCAAGAGCCAGGAAGCAGCATTTGTGGAGAGGGACTTTTTTCTCTTTTTAGCCCCCACAGGGTGCATCCAAAGACTTTTTAAAACAAAAGAAGTTTGTGTTTGAGATGTTCACAGAAGTTGTAGGTTATGCTTATAGAGATAGGCCAAAAGAGGCCTTTAATACTGATGATAGTGTTAATTTTCCCTTTTCTTTTTTTTTCTTTTTCTCCTTCTTTTTTATTGATATGGCTTTGATGATTGTATGTTTCTCTATTCTCTTATTCAATATATCTCTACATATAACAGGTATTGCTATAATAATCTATTCACGTAGCTAACCGCACTTAGGCACACCAAGGTGTGGAATCCGATGGAGAGTAACAATGTTTTTGTTTGTGTGTTTATGGTTCAATGTTTTGTATTTTTTTTTTCTTTTATACCAGGTGTTTCCTCCCGAGCACGTAGATAGGATAATGGGGTGGAAACAAGGGGTTTGGGTGACGCAGACTGCGAAGGCTTTGAAGGTAAGAGATGATGGTCAGGGTACTCGCGAGTTTACTAAGGTGCGACACACAGGAGAACGGGGGGAAGGGGTAAGGACCTATACTGATGCCACATAATTTAAGACTTATATCCCACAATGTTAGGGGTTTGAATTCAGACACTAAAAGACGAACTGCAATGACGCACTACCTGAGGGAAAAAGCAAATATCATATATCTCCAAGAGACACATTTCATTTCCCAGACAATTCCAAAATTTTGGTCACATCAGTTCCCCCACCAAAAACTCGGACTCAAAAAAAAGGGGTGTCTCAATTTTATTACATGAATCTTTAGATTTTGTTCTCGATAGTGAGATTATGGATAAAGAGGGCAGGTTCGTGATAGTGAGAGGCACAATTCAGAATACTAGAGTCACCTTCTATAATGTGTATGCGCCCAATGAAACACAGAATGCCTTTTTCAGTAAAATCTCACAACATCTGACCCAATGGTCACAAGATAGAATCATTCTAGCGGGGGATTTTAATGTTGCCATGACTCCTTTTTCCCTGGTGGACTAACAAGTAAACAGCATCGACACAACACCATTGTTAAGTCGATCAGGGATTCATTGGGAGCACATAATCTGGTAGATTCCAGGGAGGCGGTAGGCAACTCTAAACATGATTACACTTATTACTCCCCGGCACATAATAAATACTCCACATTAGACTACGTTTTTGTTAGTAAGATTTTAGTCCCTAATTTAGTTTCATCAGGCACGCATACATGTACCTGGTCAGATCATTCAATGGTAAACTTAGAATTGTCAGGTATTCTGAATTATTTACGACCCAGGTCTTGGACATTTAATCCAACACTAATTAAGAGGCCAGAAATACATGAGAGGATAACAGTGGCATTAAGGGAATACTGGCAATTAAACAAAGGATCCACAGACAGTCCACTAATGACATGGGCAGCACATAAAGCGGTCTTGAGGGGTCTACTTATTAAAGAGAAGGCGGTAGTGGTGAGACAGTCAGGGCAGGTAGCAAAAACACTTCAGAAAGAGATAGAAACTCTAGAGAAGGAACATAGACGCACTCTCTCCTCTGGAGTTTATAAGTCCCTTCAGTTCAAAAGACAGGAGTTGGCCAAGATCCTAAATGAGTCCTCTATTCGAGCGGCTTTAAGGTTGAGAGCACATTACTACATGTACGCCAACAAGCCAGATAAATATCTGGCATATAAATTAAGGGAGAGAACAAGGTCCTTTGCAATTCCCTCTATTCACACTCAGAATGGGATCCCCACTTCAAACCCTAAGGAAATAACTGAAACCTTTGCTAGGTATTATGAGAATTTATATGATGGGAAAAAGGTGTCCCCGGGGGATCTCAGTCGGCAAACAAATGACTTTTTTAGACAGGCTAATCTGCCGGTTATTCAAGAGGCAGATCTCGCAAAACTTAACGAAGACATCTCAGCCATGGAAATTTTGTCTGTAATTAAAGATCTTAAGTCGGGTAAAGCGCCAGGCCCAGATGGCCTTACGGGGGAATATTATAAGGTAATTAAGAAAGAATTATTACCCCATCTTCTAACCCTATGTAATGGGATACTCGCGGGAGAGGAAATACCCAAAGAAATGTTACTGGCCAAAATCATAGTAATTCCCAAAGCAGGGAAAAACCCGAAATATTGCCAGAATTATAGGCCAATTTCCCTAATTAACACAGACCTTAAAATTTTCACAAAGATCATTGCAAACAGACTTAAATTGTTCTTACCCTCTCTGATACATAAAGACCAAGTGGGTTTTATTAGGGAAAGGGAGGCCCCGGATAATGTTAGGAGGATTGTGACACTGGTAGACTTCTTATCTCAGACTAAAACGCTGTCCATTCTTCTATCACTCAACGTGGAAAAGGCGTTTGATAGGGTGGATTGGAATTTTATGTTTAGAGTTTTAGATAAAATGGGTTTTAAAGGTGCCTTTATAAGAGCACTTACAAGCATATATTCAAGACCAACGGCAGTAGTGGGAGCGGCTGGGTACATTTCTAGGTCCATAGATATTTTAAACAGGACTCGTCAAGGGTGTCCACTATCACCGCTTTTATTTGCCATTAGCATCGAGCCACTTGCAGCGTACATTAGACACTCGACAGAAGTGAGGGGAGTGGAGATAGCAAATGAAGAATATAAATTGACTTTATTCGCTGATGATGTCTTGCTGACTTTGACCAGACCTTTAATCTCCTTGCCTATCTATACGGTATCCTGGGAAGGTTCTCAGAAATCTCGGGTTATAAGATTAACCTGGATAAGTGCAAGGCTTTGCCGATAGGTCTCCCGCCTCATGCAAAAAAAATTGTAGAACTAAATTTTAACCTGATATGGGCAAAAAGTCATATCACATATTTAGGGGTTAAGATCAACAGTTCTTTCTCAGACTTATATACCTTAAATTATGTACCTATTTTTAAAACCATCAGGAGGGATCTAAACAATTGGAAGAAAGGCAGATTCTCGTGGTTTGGTAGATTGTCGGCTATCAAAATGAACGTACTTCCCAGGGTGCTGTATCTTTTCAGAGCTTTGCCGATTGGGATTTCCCTAGCAGATCTAAATGCCCTACAATCCGATCTATTTCACTTCTTGAGGGGAGGGGGGAGGGCTAGGATAGCCTCACAGTTATTGAAGCAACATAGGCAGGTGGGGGGAGTGGGGGTCCCGAATCTGCGAGATTACTACCAGGCCTCTAGGTTAGCACAATCTACCATTTTAGAGAAAAATGTTCAGGAGGTTATTTGGCCAAAAATTGAAGCAGATCTGGCAGGATGTGAGACTCCGTCGGATATTTTGTGGGAACCAGCGCTGAAGACAAAGGCACTAGCTTTTAGATCATCAGTGACAATGGAGACAATACATATCTGGCATAAGGTCACCAAACAGATGGGACTAATAGCCCCAAGGTCCTTGTCTCTCCCGTTGAAGTTTTTGCTGCCCTCAGAACTTAGAAAGGTGGTAGGGAAATGGGAAAACAAGGGGTTATATAGGGTGGCGGACTTTCTTGATCAAAATATAGTCCTAACTTTTAATCAGATTAGAGACAAGATCCAACCACACACTTTATAGTGGTACCTCTACCTACAGATATCTTCAGTGATAGCTAAATATACTTTTAAAAGAACAACCCAACCTTTGTCCGCCTTAGAGCGCATATGCAATACACATTCAAGAGGGAAACAAGTGATCTCTCAGCTGTACCTAATGCTACAAGGTAGGAAAACTAATCTCAAATCTCCCCTTGTGGAGAGATGGGAGAAAGATGCAGGTGAGACAAAGGAAAAAGAATCTTGGGAGATAATATTATTTGAAGCTAGTAAGGGAATGATCAGTGCAGACATGAGGGCAAACTGTATGAAGGTGGCCTTTAGGTGGTATCTTACACCGGAGCGGACAGCATACATTCCTTCCCTGAACACGGCAGCTTGTTATAGAGGCTGTGGGTTGAGGGGGTCATATAGACATATGTGGTGGGATTGCCCAAAAATTCGTTCATTATGGACAAGACTTTCTAAACTACTTTGTGACACCCTGGAGGAGGACATTGAATTGACTATAACCCAGGGACTCCTGAATGAAAGGGTGCGACCGCTGAATGCGGCGATCAATACTTTCATTAAAACTCTGTGTACATGTTTACGCATTTGTATAGCTAGACATTGGAAGGTGGGGGCACCAAGCTGGACAGAGGTAATGGAGAAAAACATAATTTATGTAACTTACCTGATAAATTCATTTCTTTCATATTAGCAAGAGTCCATGAGCTAGTGACGTATGGGATATACATTCCTACCAGGAGGGGCAAAGTTTCCCAAACCTCAAAATGCCTATAAATACACCCCTCACCACACCCATAATTCAGTTTAATGAATAGCCAAGAAGTGGGGTGAAAAGAGCAAAAGCATCAAATAAGGAATTGGAATAATTGTGCTTTATACAAAAAAATCATAACCACCACAAAAAGGATGGGCCTCATGGACTCTTGCTAATATGAAAGAAATGAATTTATCAGGTAAGTTCTTACATAAATTATGTTTTCTTTCATGTAATTAGCAAGATTCCATGAGCTAGTGATGTATGGGATAATAAATACCCAAGATGTGGAACTTCCACGCAAGAGTCACTAGAGAGGGAGGGAAAAAATAAAGACAGCCAATTCCGCTGAAAAATTAATCCACTATCCAAATCAAAAGTTTTAATCTCAATAATGAAAAAAACTGAAATCATAAGCAGAAGAATCAAACTGAAACAGCTGTCTGAAGTACCATTCTACCAAAACTGCTTCTAAAGAAGAGAAAACATCAAAATGGTAGAACTTATTAAAAGTATGCAAAGAAGACCAAGTCATTGCTTTGCAAATCTGATCAACAGAAGCTTCATTCTTAAAAAACCCAGGAAGTAGAAACTTACCTAGTAGAATGAGCCGTAATCCTCCGAGGCGGGAATCCACCCGACTCCAAATAAGCATGATGAATCAAAAGTTTAAGCAAGATGCCAAATAAATGGCAGAAGCCTTTTGACCTTCCTAACACCAGAAAAGATAACAAATAGACTAGAAGACTATCTGAAATCTGAATAGCTTCAACATAAGATTTCAAAACTCTTACCATATCCAAAGAATGTAAGAATCTTACCAAAGAAGTCTTAGGAAAAGACAATAATTCCTCCCTAATGTTGATATAAATCACAACTTTAGGTAAGAATTGAAATGAGGATAGCAAAAACCACCTTATCCTGATGAAAAAATCAGAAAAAGGAGACTCACAAGAAAGAACAGATAATTAAAAATTGTTCTAGCTGAAGAGATGTCTAAAAAGAACAATACTTTCCATGAAAGTAAATAATGTCTAGAGAAAACATATGCTCAAATAGAAGAGCCTGTAAAGCCTTTAGAACCAAATTAAAACTCCAAGGAGGAGAAATTGGCTTAATGACAGGTTTGATAAGAACCAAAGCCTGAACAAAATAATGAATAACAGGAAGGAACACTGCCTTACCCTGATGAAAAATCAGAAAAGGAGATCCACAAGAAAGAGCAGAAAACTCAGAAACTCTTCTAGCAGAAGAGATAACCAAAAGGAACAATACTTTCCAAGAAAGTAATTTTAATGTCCAGAGTACGCAAAGGTTCAAACGGAGGAGCCTGTAAAGCCCAAATTGAGACTCCAAGGAGGAGATATTGACTTAATAACAGGCTTGATACAAACCAAAGCCTGTACAAAACAATGAATATCAGAATGAATAGCAATCTTTCTGTGAAAAAGAACAGAAAGAGTAGAGATTTGTCCTTTCAAAGAACTTGCAGACAAAACCTTATCTAAACCAACCTGAAAAATTGTAAAATTCTAGGAATTCTAAAAGAATGCCAAAAGAATTAATGAGAAGAACACCAAGAAATGTAAGTCTTCCAAACTCGATAATAAATTTTTCTAGAGACAGATTTACAAACCTGTAACATAGTATTAATCACTGAGTCAGAGAAATCTCTATGACTAAGAATCAAACGTTCAATCTGCATACCTTCAAATTAAATGATTTAAGATCCTGATGGAAAAATGGGCCTTGAGATAGAAGGTCTGGTCTTAACGGAAATGTCCAAGGTTGGCAACTGGCCATCCGAATGAGATCCGCATACCA
Source organism: Bombina bombina (assembly GCF_027579735.1). Lineage (NCBI taxonomy): Eukaryota > Metazoa > Chordata > Amphibia > Anura > Bombinatoridae > Bombina > Bombina bombina. The sequence goes on along the minus strand of NC_069501.1, from coordinate 1,154,220,715 downwards.
AAACCTGTGGGGCCATACTGGAACCACCAGCAGTACAAACGAACGCTCCATTAGAATTTTGGAAGAACTAGAGGCGGATATAGACAGAATGATAATTCCAAGGAAGTGTCAATGCATACGCTACTTCCGCCTGAGGATCCCCGGACCTGAAATAGGCCCCTGGGAAGTTCCTTGTTAAGACGAGAGGCCAACAGATCTATTTCTGGAAGCCCTCACATCTGAAAAATTGAAAAACATATCTGGGTAAAGACCATTCTCCTGGATGTAAAGCTTGATTAACAGAGATAATCCGCTTCCCAAACGTCTATACCTAGGAAAAGGACCCCAGAATTTAGATAGGAGCTGGATTTAGCCCAAGCAAATATCCAAGATACTTTTGTCACAGTCTAAAGACTGATAGTCACACCCTGATGATTGACATACACCACAGATGTGATAATGTCTGAAAAAAACAATAAACGTCTCTTCTTCAAAAGAAACCAACTGAAGAACTCTGGGAATGCACAGAGTTCCAAAATAACAAATGGTAATCTCGCCTTCTGAGATTTCCAAACCCCTTGTGCTGACAGAGAACCTCAGACAGCCTCCCAACCTAAAAGACTCGCATCTATAGAGATCATGGTCCAGGTTGAAAGAATCGAAGAGACCTGTAGAACTAAATGATGGTGATCTTAACCACCGAATCAAAGATAGATAAACATAGAATTCGAAGATTTAAAAAGTGAAATCCTAGAATCCCTGCACCATTATTCAGCATAAAAAACTGGAAAGGTTTTCTATGAAAATGAACAAAGAGAATTGAATCTAATGCTGCAGCCATAAGACCTAAATTTCCATGCATATATAGCAACTGAAGGAAATAATAGAGACTGAAGGTACAGACAGACAAAACCCAATAAAAAAGTCACTTGTCTGTTAGAGACAAAGACAGTGACACAATCTATCTGGAAACCTAAAAAAGGTGACCCTTGTGTGAGGAATCAAGAGCTTTTGATAAAAAGATCCTCTAACCATGTCTTGAAAAAACAAAGTTGAATCATATGAGATTCCGAAGTCTCAGAAAATAAAAAATAATCTGAATGAAAACAGAAAATTAAGATATGCATCTTGACCAAAAAAAGGCAGAATAGACCATATAAATACCAATCTAAAAGATGGTACATAATAAAAAGATTTTCTATCTTTGGAACAATGAATAGTTTTGAATTAAAACCCCACAACCCAGTTCCTAAAAATGGAACTGGAATAAATACCCCAGAAGATTCCAGATCTGAGCAGCGCTTGAGCCCCAACAGGTGATCAGCCGCACTTCAACATTACCCAAAATATATAGGAAAATGTTAGCCTTACTGGAATAGCTGGAATATAATAGAGAGAAAAAGACTTCTCATAGACGGTTTAACTCTAAATTTTATTCTGTACCAAAATCTAAGAAATTTGGACCGAATAGAACCAAAAAAACTTCCAATTAAAAACATGTTACTTGGATAAGAATTAGAATTTTGTTCCTTAGTAAGAACAACCAAACTAAAATAAGCTTAAAGTTTTAGTCTTAGAACTCAATCTTGAAGCCCAGAGTAACAGTTAAGAATTGAATCCAAAATGAACCAAATAATTGATTATCTTGGAAAAAAAGAAATAAGGATTTTTTAGAAATCACAAAATTCTTCTAGCTAAAAACAGCTAAAGACATAGATTAAAACCTCATTTGTGAAAATATTCAATAAAATGAAGATACAAATGAAATTATTAGCATGTTAATCCAGTTAAAAGACCAGTCAACACACCAGACTTGCATAAACAAATGCAAGACAACAAGACAAATGCAACAGCACCCAGTCTAACCTCAAATGAGCAGTAGACATTGTCCCTTAACAATGCTAAATAAAAACATAATCTGATACTTGATTTTAAAGTAAACAGAAAAAAATGAAGCAATTGCAACATCATTCAAATAAAACACAGGTCCAAGAAAAATACCTGAAAAATAATTTTCCTTAAATAGGATACAACCATAAAGGAAAAATAAATACTATTTTGCTATAGAAACAATAGCATAATTAGCAGGAGTAGAGATAGCCCCATTAAATTGGAGAACCATCAAAATTGAAATGAACTGCCGGCAAAGAATATAATTTAAAACCTTTAAAGAAGGAATAAAAGAAAATTCCCAGCCTATTCCATTCCCTAGTATGAGGAACTGGAAAAAAACCTCTGAAAATACAGAAGAATAAAATGTTAGTTAGTCTTGAAAGAACTAATTACCTTAATATTCAAAATAATCAACACCTTTTCAACAAAGAACAAATGTACTTTAAAAATAAAAAGGTGGATTTCATAGTGTCAATATCTGATGAAGAAAATTCTGAAATGAGAAAAAACATCATCAGAGAAGGATAAATCATTATGTAGTTGGTCATTTGAAAACTCAATAATTAAAAAAGAAGTTTGAAAAAGACCTAAAATGTTTTTTTTTTGTTTTTTTTAGAAGGCACGATGTCAGACAAAGCCTTTAAAATAGAATCAGAAAAATATTCTTATAAATCTTCTACGTAATTCTTGTACATAAGATGTAAAAAGAATAGCAAATATATAAAGCATAAATACTAACGGATTCTGCATGTAAAAGTTTATCATGATAACTTATTACAAACCATAGCTAAAGAAAAAACATTCATAACATTTTTAAAATAAATGAACTTAGCTTTGGTAGGACTGAACTTCAGTCAAAAGGAATCCCTTAGAACGATTTTGAAACAGGAACAGTGAAATCTTGCAATATGTAATAGAAAAAAAACAATATTTAAAGCAAAATTATCAAATTCCTTAAATGACAGTATCAGGAATGGGAAAAGAAATGCAAAATAATAAGCTTCTAAAAACCAGAAGCAATAAAAAAGTGAAATTTAAATAACCACATTTTTTGGCGCCAAAAATGACGCCCACATTATTGGCACTAAATACAATGCCCATATTATTTGGCGCCAAGTATGACGCCACATCCTCTGACGCCGAAACCGACGCCCACATTTTTTGGCGGGAAAAAAATGTCTGAATATACCTGCGTCAAAAAATGACGTTTACAGAATACAACTTCCGGCGTCAACTACGGCGCCGGAAATGACAACATTTTTGCGCCAAAAAGTCCGCGCCAAGAATGACGCAATAAAAAGCAACATTTTCTGCCCCTGCGAGCCTAACAGCACGCAGGGAAAATGGTCAATTGAGAATTTTCACGGTAATGAAAAATAAATTTAATTAAAATGCATTATCACAAATAATGAAACTGACCGTCTGAATTATAAAGGAATACTGATTATCCTGAATCATGGCAAATATAAGTTTAAAGACATATATTTAGAACTTTACATATAAAGTGCCCAACCATAGCTTAGAGTGTCACAAAAAATAAGATTTACTTACCCCAGGACACTCATCTACATATAGTAGATAGCCAAACCAGTACTGAAACGAGAATCAGTAGAGGTAATGGTATATAAGAGTATATCGTCGATCTGAAAAGGGAGGTAAGAGATGAATCTCTACGACCGATAACAGAGAACCTATGAAATAGATCCCGTAGAAGGAGACCATTGAATTCAAATAGGCAATACTCTCTTCACATCCCTCTGACATTCACTGCACTCTGAGAGGAAAATCGGGCTCCAGCCTGCTGCGAAGCGCATATCAACGTAGAATCTAGCACAAACTTACTTCACCACCTCCATGGGAGGCAAAGTTTGTAAAACTGAATTATGGGTGTGGTGAGGGGTGTATTTATAGGCATTTTGAGGTTTGGGAAACTTTGCCCCTCCTGGTAGGAATGTATATCCCATACGTCACTAGCTCATGGACTCTTGCTAATTACATGAAAGAAATAAAGGATACATATACTTTAACAGAATTGGTAGCATGGTCGCAGGGGAATGTGGATCATTTTCAGAAGGTATGGTTCTACTGGATGATGAATGGTAATTCAATCTCTACCACTGTCCCAGAGGGTAGTGAGAGAGGTGGAACAGAACAATAGGGCAGAGATAGAAATTAGGGCACATACACCTTGACACTTGTCACCAGCACACCTAGATAGGAACGATATATTTAGAAGTATTATGATAGACGACAGTTTATTCTACTGGAAGATACGGCAAGTTGGGGGAAACACCTGGTGGGGGGAGGGGGGATGGGGGGGATTAAATGGGGGTTTTTGTTCTGTTATTTTTGTAAGAAGACAATGTGTTGTTTAATCTAGCAACTGTTAAAACTAACACTAAGGTTAACCGGAATTCTCATGGACAAGGTACCATATACGACAAATACTGGTGGTTAATCTTAAAAAGTCTTATGTATCTAATTATGGGACATGTGAAAGTACTTCGATCTGTCTTTACTTGTTTTATTCATATTGTATTTGGGTTGTAAGAAAATCAATAAAAAGTATTTCAACTAAATATGAATAGTTTTAAACCTTTTGGATTAAACGATTATAAAAATTGCAATGTACATCTTTAAATAAATCAAACAAATCATAAATAGAGAACAACTAAGTATTATTATCAATAAGGAGATATTATAATTGATAGGTATATTTTTAATATTAAAAGGAACACTAAATGACAAAAACTATTGTTAAAAATATTGTAATCTCACAACAGACTCACAAGCCACAAGTAGATAACAGGTTAAGAGCACAATTACAAGCACTTGAACTTATATAAGAGCACAACATAATCACATAAATAATTATAGTAAAAAAAACACACAAGTTCTTCCTATATCATAAAATCTTGACTCATTAACAAAAAAATGTTTCACTGTGCATTTTTCTATTATGCATACACCCTTTAAGGCTTTGTCACATCCCCAAAATACATACTCACTTACCCACTTACACACACATCAGCCGAATAGACAGCTTCATAGTCACTCACAAATAAGCAACATGTTACATTAATTTCTATTTCACTTTTCAAACCCAAACTCCCTTTAATCTCATAATGGACAGTAATTATAATTTCTGAAGTAAAAAACACAGGGCCACAAGCGGTTTAGTCTGTACCGCAACTATGCATTCCACATTTAAAAAATGGCTTTTGAGTGTGGAATTTTTTAGCTCACCCGGATAACAAATTGTTCGGTCAGGCTATTACACTAGCGTTATAGTTTATACCGCCGCAATCCATTCCGCGATCAGAGACCAGTAGTTATGGATTTTGCGAAACAAAAATGTTTCACAAAACCGCCGGCCCCCCACATCGCAACTACTATAATAAACTTTCTAGCCCCTAAACCGCCAGCCCCCCACATCGCAACTACTATAATAAACTTATTAACCCCTAAAACACAGACCCCCCACATCGCAACTACTATAATAAACCTATTAACCCCTAAACCGTCCCCCCCATCGCAACACACTAATTTAAACTATTAACCCCTAAACCTAACACCCCCTAACTTTAAATTAAAGTTACAATAGGACCTACAAAAGGCCCTTTTAAAGGGACAGTCTAACCAGAATTGTTATTGTTTTAAAAGATAGATAATCCCTTTACTACCCATTCCCCAGTTTTGCATAACCAACACAGTTATATTAATATACTTTTAACCTCTGTGATTATCTTGTATCTAAGCCTCTGCAAACTGCCCCTTTATTTCAGTTCTTTTGACAGACTTGCAGTTTAGCCAATCAGTGCCTGCTCCCAGATAACTTCATGTGCACAAGCACAGCTATCTATATGAAATACATGAACTAACACCCTCTAGTGGTGAAAAACTGTTAAAATGCATTCTGAAAAGATCTAAGAAATTAGCATATGAACCTCCTAGGTTAAGCTTTCAACTAAGAATATCAAGAGAACAAAGCAAAATTGGTGATAAAAGTAAATTGGAAAATTGTTTAAAATGAAATGCTCTATCTGTATCATAAAAGTTTATTTTGGCCTAGACTGTCCCTTTAAGGGCTATTAGTAGTTTATTGTTCGATTAGAGGGTGTTTTTATTTTGGGGTGGCTTTTTTGTTTTTATAGCGGTATTAGATTAGGTTTAATTTTTATTAAATTGGATAATTTTGTTTATTATTTTGTGTAATCTTATTGTTTTTTTATTTTTTGTAATTTTAGTGTTTATTTTTTGTAATGTTAGTTTTTTTTAATTTTTTCGTGGTGTTAGGATTTTTAAATTTTGTAACTTAGTTTTTTATTTTTCGTTTATTTTTTTTAAATAGTTATGTTAGGTTTATTTATAGTTTAATCTTAGTTTTTTATATTTCACAGGTAAGTATTTATTTATTTTAAGATAGTTATATTGTAACTTTAATTTAAAGTTAGGGGTGTTAGGTTTAGGGTTAATAGTTTAATTTAGTGAATCCTGATGTGGGGGGTTGGCGGTTTAGGGGTTAATAGGTTTAGTTTAGTAGTTGTAGTTGCAATGTGGGGGGCCAGCGGTTTAGGGTTTAATAGCTTTTATATAGTAGTTGCAATGTGGGGGGCCGGCGGTTTAGGGTTTAATAGTTCTATTATAGTAGTTGCAATGTGGGGGGCCGGTGGTTTAGGGGTTAATAGCTTTATTTAGGTGTTAGCGATGCAGGGGGTGGTGGTTTAGGGTTTAATCACTTTATTAAGTGTCAGCGATGGCGGCGGATTAGGGGTATTTAGACTAGGGGTGTTGTCCCCATAGACATCAATGGGGATTGCGTTATAGCGATCTTTTTTCTAACACTTTCTCTCCATTGATGTCTATGGGGGAAAACGTGCACAAGCACGTCAAGTCAGGCCTTGGCTTTTGTGCAGTATGGAGCTTAACCACAATACCGCACAACTAAAGAAGGTTTTTTCTGTAACTTGTAATGGAAGCGCTATGGAAAGTGCGGTACCGCTACATTTGTAGCGTTATTTACGCACCAGGTTTAGCGCACAACTTGTAATCTAGGTCATAGTTAATAATTCCTCCAAGAATACAAAATACCTTAACATCACTCATTGGTAATAGTAAAAACATTCCAAAATGTATAGACACTATAGATTTTTCTTCTAACCAAATTAGCCCATATTAAGACTATAACAAAATAACCAGAGATAATAACAAAAGAATGTTACATAATATTCTTTTCTTAATCACATCTGAAATAGAGAAGCAATCTCTTAGCAGTGTCATTGGCTCCTAAAAATGCAAATCAATCGAATCAACCAATGAGAAATGATTATTAGTCCAAACAAAATTGAAACAATATTATGGGATACATTTTTCAAGTGGTAAGTATAATTAGCAATTATTGAATGATAAATGGCTATTGTAAAAGAATGCATGTGTGATCGCATTAGCATTAAAGCAAAGCAATAAAGAATAATATCGCACCACAAAGGATCTGATTAGTGTACAAGGACACACCTCAGAACCAATCAACGTTTTCGTCTAATTTCAACGTCATAGTAGCAGTGATGCACATAAATAACGTAAATCTGTGCCCGGCGCACCCCCTCTGAGGAAGGGTAATGTGAAACACGACTGCATCAGGGGTCCTGTGTGTGTTTTAATCAGCGCTCTGTCTGTTTTGTCCAGCATTACCAAACTATATGTTATATGTTTGTCAACAAGGGAAGCAAGGGAATGGGGTTGGTGCTTGGAGATTTTTCCCTATGTTTGTTTGCCGAGCAACTATCCACATAAAAGAATATTAGTCTAACTTACCTAGGAATCATAGGGTTAATCCCTCTCCTGTTTGCCGAACAACAAACTATACATTCAAGGGCAACAAGTCTATATTCACTAAAATACTATACTACAGTATAGAATTGAATTAACCCCTTCCCTAACACCAGTAATGGATGTTATCTTGTAACCCATCTCAATATTCACAGACAATTCACATTTAAATAATAAGATTTTTTTGGACTAACCAGGCAGTGAAGTGTTTTTAATAATTTCTAAGGCAGCATTTTTCCAAAGATGTTTAGCTGTCTATTTTTAATTGACTGAATAAACGTTAATTTTTAAATTTGATATTTGTTCCTTGTGCTTTACAGGATTATTATTTTTTTGTATCTATCTATCATAGGTTAATTTGTATGTTAATACATTATTTTGCTGTAGCACACTTTTGGATGTTGACCTCATAATCTCCAAATTTCTTAACAAGGTCATCCAAAAGAGGAAAAAAATAAAAATGTTCTGCTTTTTTCAGGACCATCTTGTCTTGTATTTTAAAGCTAACAGCCTTTTTGCATAAAAAAATAAAACAATTATCCCCTAACATTACAACCCCCCAAAATAAAAAAAAATTATAACAAAAAAAAAAACCTTATCTATCCATTGCCAGGAAAAGGGCATTTGGATGGACATTGATCTTAAAAGGGCATTGTCCTTTTTCTGCCCATTAAAAATAAAAAAAACTTAACATATATATATTAAATATATATTCCTATATATACAAAACACGGAAGGGGACTGCACTCTCAGACTGGAATGGGTACACATCCTATGACCCTGCAACTGGGTGCTGATGGCACTCACAGGAAGCAAACTTCTCCAGAGTCCCTGGCAGTTAAACTCAGACAAATCTGGGTGCAAGGCCCATAGGGAAATTTACAAAACAAATTAATACAACACAAAGAGAAAGCCCAGCACTCACTTGCAAGTACTCAGCTAAGATTAAAAGCAAAACTGGAAGAGTTAGTTACCGTACCTGGCCAAATGGGACAAGCCCAGGTACCACGTCAAGGTCTCTCCCAAAACTTGGGACCCTGATACAGCCATACAATATATATAGTAATATATATTTAAAAATAAAAAGAGCATTTTCTTCTATGTAAAGAACATTTGAATGTGAAATATATATATTTTTTTCAACTTTTACTTTAGCAATAACTCTCCCACATTCCTGACATTTACAGGATGAAACGCGTAGAGAATTCCTAAACTGTGGAAAAATTTTATGAAGATAAGAGGGAGCGATGGGCTCTACACTATAGAACAATATCGGCTAGAGGGGAGGGGGGACCCTGCACTATAAAAAAGGTGATCAGAAAAAATAAAAGAATAACCAAAAAAATAATATTTTGTTACTGGAAGACTGAGGCCAGTAACAAATATGGTGGGGACAGTGGGAGGGTTAGAGAACTGTTGGGGGGGGGGATCATGGAGGTGTGAGGATGAGAAAGGATCAATACTACAGAAATATTTACAAAATAAATATTTTAAAAAAATAAAGTCCTAAACTGCATACTGTCAGACTGTCTTTCAAATGGTGGACCTTAGGTGATTTTAGGGCATAAGGGAGCTAAAATCAAGAAGTTTGAATATTTACCTCTCCATCCAGCTCCCTTAAAGGGACACTAAACCCAAATTTTTTCTTTCATGATTCAGATAAAGGCCCCTATTTATGAAAGTCTGACGGACCTGATCCGACAGTGTGGATCAGGTCCGCCAGACCTCGCTGAATATGGCGAGCAATACGCTCGCTTTATTCAGCATTGCACCAGCAGCTCACAAGAGCTGCTGGTGCAACGCCGCCCCCTGCTGACTCGCAGCCAGCCAGCAGGGGGGTTTCAATCAACCCAATCATACTCGATCGGGTTGATTTCCGGCGATGTCTGTCCGCCTGCTCAGAGCAGGCGCACAGGTTATGGAGCATCAAGCTTCATAGGCAACTTTCTAATTTACTCTTATTATCAAATTTTCTTCGTTCTCTTGCTATCTTTATTTAAAAAGCAGGAATGTGATGCATGGGAGCCAGTCCATTTTTGGTTGAGAACCTGGGTTATTCTTGCTTATTGGTGGGTAAATGTACTACTCCAATAAGCAAGCGCTATTCATGGTGCTGAACCTAAAATGGGCTGGCTGCTAAGATTTACATTCCTGCTTTAAAAATAAAGGTAGCAAGAGAACAAAGAAAAATTGATAACAGGAGTAAATTAGAAAGTTGATTAAAATGTTATGCTCTATCTGAATCATGAAATAAAAAAATAGGGTTCAGTGTCCCTTTAATCTCCAAGCTGCTACCTGTACTTCTTGTGCAATGTCGCCCCCTGGTCAGACACAACCAATTGCGCTAGTGCAGCTTATGTCTATCACACCGAACTAGTGAGTGTATGAGTGATTTATTATGCCACCTATTAGGTGGCTGAAAGGCAAAAAAACAGTTTGGGCTTCTTCAATTTGTGGTTTGAGGCTCCCCTGCAAAGCCTCAAAAGCTGCAAATACAGCTTAAGAAGTCTTCCCCTTTATAGCAGTAATATTGCAAGAACATTTTTAACAATGTTAAATATGCTATATGACAAGTAATTGAATGATAAGGGCTATAATGGGGGGCGGAGCCAGCTCTGAGCCTGAAATGTCGCAAGTTGCCACAGCTCTGGCTGTATACTATTTAAAAAAAATGCATATTTGGCTTTTCTGCTCAGCTTATTTAATACTCATAAGGTGCCTAATAGTTTACTGATCCTAACTAAGAAGTGTAGGCCTTCTGGGAGCAGCCATTTTTTCACCACGTGGGGAGGACAACTTGCAAAAGCATTCCCAAGATCATCATGGCATTCGCTTACTGCCTTTTGGAGGATATTAGGGTCCTCCTGCAGCAATATCAGCTCCGCTTTACAGAGTCTCTGAAATCTGTTATGGACCTACCTACTCCAGAAGCTCCGGAACGACATGTGGGAAAGTCGGATGGTGCGCTTTTCTGCGAGCTAGTGCAACACGATATCGCATCACAGAGTGAGACCCAGCTTTTAATAAAGGAGACAGGAGACTTTTGTTTTCAGTCGGATCTCTGCGAGGAACATATTGGCGATCAGCAGTCTAACGACTGGGAACAGGCTTTGCAGAGCCCCAAGCTGCTATCAGAGAGGAGAGAATATTCCGCTGATCAAGGAATGAAGCCAGAAGCGGCGCAAATTTTCTTCCAGCGGATATTGCCCTATTTGATCCATGCAACCGACTACAAAACTCTCCCGGTATTTGCTGAAACTTTTTACCCTATACTCATGGCACTGTTCTGGAAAACAGTGGCGTCACTAGGGGGGGGGGCGGGGGGAGGCAGGCCGCACCCGGGTGACACCCTCCAGGGGGTGACACCAAAAAAAATTTTTTTTAATTTTATTGAAATTCAAAGAAATACAATGTTGAGATGCATAGATTTTTTTTTTATTAGAGGGGCTGGCATTTGTGAACATTGGTGAGACTGGGGAAGTTGTAGACACACAATTTTTTTGCCCCTTGAGCCAGTGCTGCAATTTCAACAAATAGTTTGTACTTTGCTTATCCCCTGCCCAATTTCGCTATGAATGTTGTGGGCATGCCGTGGGGCTTGCAAAGTTGCACTGCTAGCCTAAACCTGCCTGCCTATCTGTGCTCACTGCTCAGTGACATGTGGAGCAGTGGAGTCACTCACTGCTGTGCTGTTTCTCTAAACGGGAACTGGCAAATCATGAGGGGATGCCTGGCACCTGACCGCATGACTGTTTGACACTGTCTTTAAAGTGAAGGAGCCACGTATGATGCCCACCAGACCATTACGGTTACGGTACACTAAGTGCACACTGAACAGGTAGGAGGGCGGGCGGGGGTCTGGGGGTGGACAGAGTGCAGAGGTGATTGGCCATAAGAAGCGGTAGGCACGCGGCCCGGGGCTGTGCACTGACAGGCTTGGAACAGAGTCAGAGAGCAGAATTTTCATAGTTTGCGCCTAAACCTTTTCTTTAGTGATTTATTTTTAGAGTGCTCTGTTTATCTTTCATTTGATGCTCTGCTGAGCCAGGGAGCAGCTCTATGCATGAGCGTTATAATTAATGCAGTGCAGTTTATATATTTTGTAAGTGTGTGTCTGAGTGTTTTTGTGTGTGTGTCTGAGTGTGTTTCCGAGTGTTTGTGTGTGCATCTGAGTATGTTTTTAAGTGTGTCTGAGTGTTTGTATGTGTGTGTGCCTGTGTTTTTGTGTGTGTCTGCTTTCTGGGGGGGGGGGGGGGTGACACCATAACTTACCGCACCGGGTGACACCAACCCTAGTGACGCCACTGCTGGAAAACAGGCATCGGGTAGAAAAAAGAGGTGCCCCTTACTATGTCTGGCGATTGGTGGCAAAGTTCCTTTGAAGAGAACCTTTCTGTTTTTCTTATCTCCCTCACACAGGCTCTTGTACTGAATATAGTGAACAAAGGCTTTTACTGGCTACCTACGCTGTTTGTTTTGCAGTTAAGCAGGTGAACAAGTTAAATCGTATAACATTTATTGTGGTTCATAGAGCTGAAGTCTGGGATAATATGAACCTTGCAATACAGTCAGACATCCACAGTGGACGTGTTATGGAACCAAATGGTATTGGGGCACTCGGATATAACTGCTGTTTAGTCACGTACTTATAAAGTATGGGAATTAAACTAGCTTTGCTGAACAGCTGAGCTTATGACTTATGAGACGTTTTTTGTATCAGTCAGTGCTTGTAGTATGTCTCTATGTATCAACTGTTTGTAGTTATATAGTCACCTGCTTTTTTGAAGTTTTATGATGTATAGGTGTCATTGTCTCCTTTTCAAATAGTCCTGACCTTAATGTTCAATGCTCTTTCAGCTTTATTTTATTAGTGGATGGTAACAGTAATACATAATACTCATTGATATTAATGATTAGGATTCCTCATGTTAACTTAGTTAAAGTAAAAAAAAAAATTGTTATTGGTCTGCAAATATCGTTTTTACATTATTTGACATTCTACTGGACCATTTATTTTTATTTTGTGGCAAACCAAGGAAGCCATTCCCATTTTTCACTATCTTGACTGCTGCCCATAAGGATGATGCTCCATTACTGCCACTTAACCCATACAGCTTGTGTTTTTTATTAGGTATCCAACTTAACGCTTGTGATGCTTGACCTAATTCTTTGTACTAATATTTAATTATACGCATAAACAATACTAGTAGTCCTAAGATCCCGAGGTATGAAATAGCCTGCACTGTTTTTGATAGGGTTTGATAGCTATTAATCTGTGATGTAATATAGTTACCTCTACCTTCGGCTGATGTGGGCTGGTCCTGCTTGGCTACTATCATTCACTATATAATTATATACTGCGTTCTGATTGTGCTACATACACCTTGATAGATTTGTAGGCGCAGAAATAGACTCTGCTACACCAGATATATCATTAGTCTAATAAGTAACCAGTTGGCTCTTGTTTTCCCCTTGTTCACCCATATGTTCATGATTATAGCCTGTTTACTTAGTACTTGCTATTTTCCATACTTATTTAACCACCTCCCCCCCCCCCCACTTATAATGAGCCTCTTAGTTTAAGAGAACCGATTACGTGTTTTTTCTTGTCCATACCACAATCTTTTACCACTTTTCTATACCCTCCAATATAGTTTTCCAATCCTAGGTGGCTCGGTAGTGCCCTTATTTAAATTTTCAGCCCTTGGATTCCATGAGTCACAGTATCTTGTTTGTATATCACATCACTATGGGACTAAATAGTTGTTCAATATTCTATTATAAAAATGGGGTTTGTCAGGTGAGATCCATGAGTGGTCTCCTATATTTCAAGGAGCCTTCTGCATATTTTATGTTTTATATGGGGTCCAAAAGTGGCCCCTTGTGTTCACTGTACGGCTCAAAAATTGTATGGCATGTATATTGACTGTTATATTTTGACATTGTATTGCAACTTTTACTTATGTTGGTCTTAATAAACTTGTATGCCTCCTTACAAACCCAAAAAAAAAAGGGCTATAATGTATATATATATGGCAAATATGTATATGAATGTATATATACGCATGCACATATCTGTATACATGTGTATTTATGTTTATATATGCACATATATACATATGTAAATATACTTTAGAGCCCTTTCCACTCAAATACCTGAAAACAAGAAAAACTTTTTTAATATATTTTAAAATGTAATAATGTCATTTATTGTGTTTCTACTGTAAATATTTGTCATTCCAATGTTCTTCACATAGGGGGAAATGTTCTATGTATTTTTAAATATATGTTCCTTCCCATATATATTTCTATATACCTATATACTTGATAGTCACATATATATATATATATATATATATATATATATATTTACAGTATTTTGTAAATATTTTATTATATCTTTTCATGTGACAACACTGAAGAAATTACCCTTTGCTACAGTGTTAAGTAGTGAGTGTACAGCCTGTATAACTGTAAATTTGCTGTCCCCTCAAAATAACTCAACACAGCCATTAATGTCTAAACAGTTGGCAACAAAAGTGAGTAAACCCCAAAGGGGAAATGTCCAAATTGGGCCCAAAGTGTCAATATTTTGTGTGGCCACTATTATTTTCAAGCACTGCCTTAACCCTCTTGTGCATTGAGTTCACCAGAGCTTCACAGGTTGCCACTGGAGTCCTCTTCCACTCCTCCATGACAACATCACAGAGCTGGTGGATGTTAGAGACCTTGCGCTCCCCCACCTTCCATTTGAGGATGCCCCAATGCCCCACAGATGCTCAAAAGGGTTTAGGTCTGGAGACATGCTTGGCCAGTCCATCACCTTTACCCTCAGCTTCTTTAGCAAGGCAGTGATCATCCTGGAGGTGTGTTTGGGGTCGTTATCATGTTGGAATACTGCCCTGTGGCCCAGTCTCAGAAGGGAGGGGATCATGCTCTGCTTCAGTATGTCACAATACATGTTGTCATTCATGGTTCCTTCAATTAACTGTAGCTCCAGCACTCATGCAGGCCCAGACCATGACACTCCCACCACCATGATTGACTGAAGGCAAGACACACTTGTCTTTGTACTCCTCACCTGGTTGCCACCACACACGCTTGACACCATCTGAACCAAATAAGTTTCATCAGACCACAGGACATGGTTCATGTAATCCATGTCCTTAGTTTGCTTGTTTTCAGCAAACTGTTTGTGGGCTTTCTTGTGCATCATCTTTAGAAGTGGCTTCATTCTGGGACGACAACCATGCAGACCAATTTAATGCAGTGTGCAGCATATGGTCTGAGCACTGTTAGGCTGACCCCCCACCCCTTCAACCTCTGCAGCAATGCTGGCAGCACTCATACGTCTATTTCCCAAAGTCAACCTCGGGATATGGCGCTCAGCACGTGCACTTAACTTCTTTGGTCGACCATGGCGAGGTCTGTTCTGAGTGTAACCTGTCCTGTGAAACTGCTGTATGGTCTTGCCCACCATGTTGTAGCTCAGTTTTAGGGTCTTGGCAATCTTCTTATAGCCTATGCCATCTTTATGTAGAGCAACAATTTTTTTTTCAGATCATCAGAGCATTCACCTGTGATATTGCTGAAAAATTTGTTTGTGAAAGCCATATTGTCCCACGTTAGACAATTGCTCATGTGTGCTCTGAAATTTCCTTTACCTCTGAGCCAATTAGTTTTAACCCTTGTTTTCGAGTTTACCAGACTAGGGGAAAGCCTTAAAGCCAAAGTTGGAGGTTTCTTGGCCACAAACTTTTATATATGACTGTAGGATCTCATAACTTTTTAAAACATATAGATGTTTTTTAATAATTCCACATATTGTATTATATTGTAATGAGAATTCCGTATAGAATACTATGCTATTTTTATCTAAATATTCTTTATCAGTTCCATTCTTTTTTTAAATATTGCTTTCTGTGTTACCAACTAAAATCAAGGGCTCATTTGACTGTGGTTTCCAATCCTTAGTCTCTTCAAAGGCTTTATGTAGTCTCCTCACATTATAGCCTCTTGCTTTTAGCCTACAGATCAAATCCTGGCCTACCTGTATGTAATTCTCCAGTGTGCTGGCATTGCGTCTTAGCCTAATAAATTGACTCCTGGGGATTGAATTAACCAAATGTTTGGGATGGCAGGAGGGGGCATGGAGTATTGTATTACCTGCCGTATCCTTTCTGTAAGTACTAGACTATTCCAATCAGTCAATAGAATGCGAGCTCAATCCTACTGGCTGATTAGATCAGCCAATAGGATGAAAGCTCAATCCTATTGGCTGATTGCAACAGCCAATAGGATTTTTTCAACTTTAATTCCGATTGGCTGATAGAATTCTATCAGCCAATCGGAATCTAAGGGACGGCATATTTGATGATGTCATTTAAAGGAACATTCATTATAAAGAAGACGTTGAACGAAGAGGATGCTCCGCATCGGATATCTTGAAGAAGGAGCCGCTCCGCGCCGAATGGATGAAGATAGAAGATGCCGTCTGGATGAAAACTTCTGCCTGGTTGGATGAAGATGTCGGCCCGCTTGGGTGAAGACTTCTGCCGTATTCGATGAGGACTTCTGCCGCTTTGTTGAGGATGGATGTTGACTCTTCAGAAACTGTAAGTGGATCTTTGGGGGTTAGTGTTAGGCTTTTTTAAGGGTTTATTGGATGGGTTTTAATTTTAGATTAGGGGTTGGGCTTTTGAAAAAGAGCTAAATGCCCTTTTAAGGGCAATGCCCATAAAAAATGCCCTTTTCAGGACAATGGGGAGCTTAGGTTTTTTAGATGGCTATGTGGGTGGTGGGTTTTACTGTTGGGGGGTTGTTTGTAATTTTTTACAGGTAAAAGAGCTGATTTATTTGGGGCAATGCCCTGCAAAAGGCCCTTTTAAGGGCCATTGGTAGTTTATTGTAGGCTAGGATGTTTTTTTTATTTTGGGGGGATTTTTTATTTTCATAGGGCTCTTAGATTAGGTGTAATAAGTTTAAATCTTTGATAATTTATTTTTTATTTTGTGTAACTTAGTGTTTATTTATTTTTTTGTAACTTACGGCTAGATTTAGAGTTTGGCGTTAGCCGTCAAAACCAGCGTTAGAGGCTCCTAACGCTGGTTTTGGGCTACCGCTGGTATTTAGAGTCAGTCAGGAAAGGGTCTAACGCTCACTTTGCAGCCGCGACTTTTCCATACCGCAGATCCCCCTACGCCATTTGCGTATCCTATCTTTTCAATGGGATCTTTCTAATGCCGGTATTTAGAGTAGTGGCGGTAAATTATGCTCTACGCTCCTTTTTTGGAGCCTAACGCAGCCCTTCTGTGAACTCTAAATACCAGCGGTATTTAAAAGGTGCGGGAGAAAAAAAGACAGCGTTAGCTACGCGGGTCATTACCGACAAAACTCTAAATCTAGGCGTTAGTGTTTGTTATTTTTTGTAACTTAGTTGTTAGTTTTTGTAACTTTGTAATTTGTAATAGTAGATTTAAATTATTTGAGTAGGGTTAGGTTTTTAACTATATAATATATTTAATTTAATTTGTAGTTTAATGTAATTTTAGTATAACAGTTAGGGTAGATTAATTATTAGTTTAAGGTAGTTTTTTTAAAAAAAAACTTTATTTATAATCCAGATTCATCACAATATGGAAATCACAATATCCAATACATCATAATTTACATTTGTATGATACAGAAGGGAATTTGACAACCCTCATCCCCCATAATCTGAGGGAGAGAGCCCTCCCCATGTAGGTTATCTGCACACTGAGACGATAATCTGGTTCTTTTCCTTTTTCTATAAAACATCAAACAACTAATACAAACCTTAAAACAATAAGTGTATGGCCTAAACAATCCTAACAAATCCCTCCACTCCAGGGGGGGGGGGGGCAGAAGAACTCCCCGGCACCTTTATCAGAAGGAGGCAAGGTCTACTATGGGGCAAGACATGTGTTTTCAGGTCGGTAGGGGGGGGGGGTGTGGGGGGCAGCGATGAAGAAAGACACCACTTCCCTCGCAGATTTTCCTCCAAGATAAACATTGAGTTGTGAAAGGGATAAAGTATTTTATCTCTCACTTGTGGAGAGATGTACAATAAATATGGTTCCCATTTGTCAATGTAAGTTTTTATTCTCCTATCAAGGTCTCTCTGTACGTCTGCCTGCTCCAACAGGGCCTGAGTGTGTATCCCACCTATCAGTTTCTTGAAGGGCGGGGCCTTATCCCTCAATATTGCATGATTAGTTTCCGAGAGAGCAAAATTACAGAGTTTAGAAATTTCTGATGTTGAGGCGTAACCCCCGAATCAGTCAGGAAAATAATATTGGAGGGAGTTAACATTATCTCCTGCTGGAGTACCCTCTGGAGCCAAAACCTAATTTTACCCCATAGTCTTTTTAGTTTGGGACAGTCCCATATCAGATGTATGAGGTCAGGTGATGCAAGGGAGCATTTGTTACACTTGTCTACTGCCTGAGGGACCCATCTAAGTCTTAACTTGGGGAGAATATATGCATGATGCATTAGTTTAGTGTGTGCCTCTCTTGAATAAGCTGAAAGGGTGGCTGCCCTAACTCTCTGAAAGCTATCTGTGATCTCTTGTGTCGTAATCTGCATGTCTCTTGCCATTTGTTATGTATTGCTTGAAGGACAGACTGCTCTAAATGATTTGCGATTTCGTTGTATATGCGAGTTATGGAGTGTGATCCCTGTTTCGTCATGCGGACTAATCTATCCACGCTAGAATTTGCGTTAGTGAGCTGGTTATCTGAGATGAGAGCCCTGACAAAGTGCCTACATTGAAAATATGCAAACATGGTATCAGCAGGGATAGCAAAGGCCTCTCTTAGCTCCTGGAAAGGGAGAACCTGAAGCGTGCTAGGATTAATGAATTGTGCAATAGAAGTCAGGCCAGAGGCCCTCCATCTCTGAAAGGCCCGAGTGGTGAAGCCAGGTATGAACCTAGGATTTCCCTGTATAGGTAGGTATTTGGTCACTTTATGATCCATGTTCCAGAATCGACATAATTTGTGCCATGCCCTCAGCGGGTCTCTAAACAGTATGTTCTGAGAGATGTGATGGGGCAAAGTAGGCAAGGTAGAGTGTGGGAGGTAGGCTAAATTCAGCAGTGATGCACAGTCCGCTTCCACAGCGTGGCTAAAGTATTCAGATCCAGTCAGCCATCCAAGAACTAGCTTAGTTAACGTTGCCCAATTTTACCACTGAATGTTTGGGAACCGAAGGCCCCCCGCCTCCAGTGGCATAGATAGTCTGGTTATGTTGATCCTATGCTTTTTTTGATTCCACAAGTTTAATGTAGTTTAATGTAATTTTAGTATAACAGTTAGCGTAGATTAATTATTAGTTTAATATAGTTTCATGTAATTTTACTATAACAGTTAGGGTAGATTAATTATTAGTTTAATATAATTTAATGTAATTTTAGTATTACGGTTAGGGTAGATTAATTATTAGTTTAATATAGTTTAATGTAATTTAGTATAACAGTTACAGTTGTTAGGTTTAGGGGTTAATAGGTTTAGTAAGTGGTACGGATGTGGGAGGCCAGGGTTTATGGGGTTAATATCTTTATTTAGTTGCGGTGGGCTCCGGGAGTGGCGGGATAGGGGTTAATACTTTTATTTAGGTGGCGGCAGTGTAGGAGCAGCAGATTAGGGGTTAATAAGTATAATGTAGGTGGCGGTGGTATAGAGGCAGCAGATTAGGGGTTAATAAGTATAATGTAGGTGGCGGCGGTGTCGGAGCGGCAGATTAGGGGTTAATAAGTATAATGTAGATGGCGGCGGTGTAGGGGGCAGCAGATTAGGGGTGTTTAGACTCGGGGTAAATGTTAGGGTGTTAGGTGTAAACATAACTTTTATTCTCCCATAGGAATCAATGGGATATCGGGCAGCAGCAAACATGAGCTTTCGCTGCTTTCAGACTCCCATTGATTCCTATGGCATCCTCCGCCATTGAAAAGCAGGTGCGCTGGGCCGGAATAGTGGCAAACGTACCTGGTAGACATTTGTTAACTAGCAAAAGTAGTCAGAGAGTGCCAAATTTGCATTCGGAACATCTGTAGTGACGTATCGATCTGTGTCGGACTGAGACCGGCGGATCGTATGTTACGTCACAAATTTCAACTTTTGCCAGTCTGTAGGCTTTGATAAATAAGGGGAATCAGGCTCGCCCCAATTACGCTGCGGAATTCCAGCGTATTTGTGGTTGACGTCTTGATAAATATCCCTCTTTGGCTTTAATCTGTTTTCAGTAACATTGCGCTAGTTTTGAAATCCATTTTCTATTATTTATTTTTTGCTATTTTTCTGGTAAAAGAACAAACTACCATTACTGACACAATGAGAAAATAGTCAAGGGTGGCATGTTCTTATTTATAATAATTAACGATAACAGATGAATAAAACAACCTAAATTTATACGTTACTGCTCTGCATTCTGACCTTTATCCAATTCATTTTGATTTTAAAAGGGATTCTGATGACAAGTCGGGTGTAACGTGAGCTACTTATATTTTCTTTATCTAAGAATAGTACATACTGGGCTGGGTGCCACCTAGCCGAGATAACAGCTGCTTTCAGGATTATGCTTCTACAGTGGTATTTTACTGGCTGAAAAAAGAATGGTATTCTGCTTTCTTTATAGAGGTGGCGGTTGTTGAAATGTATTTATTGTAAGTAATACAAAGTATGGTTCTGTAATCAGAGACTTATTCTAGAGCTCTTGGTTTTAGTGGAGCATACTGCAGTATTCTATTTGTAACACTATATGCATTTTTAATCACTAGGATTTCAGAAAGGAATTTAGGGTTAGTTTTTTTATGGTGGATGTTGTGATTATGGTTTATTACTGTGACAAGTTCTGAGGAAATGAAAGGGTCCTTATAATGTAAAGAAAACATTGGAAGCTGTATAAGTACCGGTATTAAATCAATGCATCACAATGTTAATGTTTGATCCATCCACACAGTTTAAAGGCTGTGACACACTGCAAGCGGAGCGGTGCGCAGCGTGTAGATGCAGCTGTGCGCGCTCAGTGTGTCCTGCCTTTTCATCTCTGAGCACTCTGCTGCGTCAGGTCGCGTAGCTGAGCGCTCAGAGATGAAATAATTGAACTTTAGAAGCGATGCGACACGGTGCGAAGCAGCTGCATCGCCTCGCGCCGCATCGCTTGCAGTGTGTCACAGCCTTTAGCGGCAGGTCAATTTACTTCACACCAGGTCAGGTAGTCATAATGAGACAGTGGCCTGTATGGGCATTGAGGCAGGTCACAATATTAAAGTGATGGTAAAGTAAAACCCAGTGAAACATGCGATCGTATGTAGAATAAAAAAACAAAGTGACTTTCATTGATGAAAGTGCAGCATTTTATCGTTGTTTGACAATTTTTAGCATTTATAAGCTTAAATTTCACCTACGATCCTCCACCTGTACAACCGCCACCATTCATTTCCTTTGTCACATTTTTTTTTTACTAATAGAAATCCAGGCCAGTCGGCGACACTGATATTATTCAACACGCCCTATGTTATGTAAGCGCATGCGCTACATGTTGGATCACTGACAGACAGTCTGATAGCATATACTATGTATTGCATATGGAATTACGCACATGCGCATAACGAACGATGAAGCCCAAGATGCCAATATAATGATGTAGAGAGCGGGTGGTTCCGCTCTCTAAGTCGGCAAAGGAAAAGATAACGAAGTAATGCTGGGGGCAGAGCAAGGAGCAATAACGCTCAGTAAGTCACATAACTTTATTATACACACAACTTTATTATAAAACCTTACGCCTAGATTTAGAGTTTTGTCGGTAAAGACCCTGCGTAGCTAACGCTGCTTTTTTTTCCAGCGCACCCTTAAGACAACGCTGGTATTACGAGTTGTCTGAGAGGCTCAGAAAAGGGAGCGTTGAGCATAATTTAGCTCCACTTCAACCCTCAATACCAGCGTTGCCTACTGTAACAGTAAGCTGGAAAAACGTGCTTGTGCACGATATCCCCATAGGAAACAATGGGGCTGAGCTGGCTGCAAAAAAACCTAACACCTGCAAAAAAGCAGCGTTCAGCTCCTAACGCAGCCCCATTGTTTCCTAAGGGGAAACACTCTCTAAGTCTGCACCTAACACCCTAATATGAACCCAGAGTCTAAACACCCCTAACCTTACACTTATTAACCCCTAATCTGCTGTCCCCGCTATCGCTGACACCTGCATTATACTATTAACCCCTAATCTGCCGCTCCGGACACCTCCGCCAAATAAATTCGGATGTATTCGGGTTCGTATTCGATTTGTAAATTCAGAAGTTCAGTATGTGTTAGGTGGGATGTGCTGTGTATTAGACTAGTATTATGTACTGTATATTAGGTGTAACCCATCTGAATCAGAATAAGTACCAACTTCACAGGTACCAGCTACACAATATGCACAGAGCTAGCAGAAGTATATAACCTAATATACAGTACATAATACTAGTGTAGAAACCTTTATATGGAATTTACTGGAGCCTTTTATCATCTCACCAGCCAGTAAGTTACCTCACTGATAGAATGAAGCCGTAGACAGTTGCCTACATAGCCTAATGAATAATCCAGACCTGCTTTAAAGCAAGGTAAAACATTGGTCCATTTAAAGGGACATTCCGATCTAAATTGAAATGAACATAGATGAATTACATCTTTGAATAGAAACATATTTGCTATATGCATGTACTGGCAAAAATACTTCTAGTAAAAGTTTAATTTAGTGTTATCATTTTTCTCTTCATGTGCATGTGACATATAGCTAGATATTCTCAGTGCAACAGAATTTTAAATATTGCAGCTGCTCAGTGGGGCTTGGATCATGTCAGCGATTAACAAATTGGGGCATATCTATCAAGCTCCGTACAGAGCTTGAAGCCTCGTGTTTCTGGCGAGCCTGCAGGCTTGCCAGAAACACCAGTTATGAAGCAGCGGTCTAACTTGTCCGGTTGCTCTGAGCAGGCGGACAGACATCATCAAAAATCAACCCGATCGAGTAATGCTGAATACGGAGAGCGTATGGCTCTCCGCATTCAACGAGGTCTGGCGGACCTGATCCGCACTGTCTGATCAGGTCCGCCAGACCTTTGATAAATATCCACAATTGAGTCATTACCAGATGGTAAAAGCACCCTAGACTCTCTGAACAAGTGTTAAGTTTAAAATGCTGGTGCACGGTGCATACTTAAATACACTTCTGAAACAGCTATAGCTTTTACTAGAAGCATGTTTGCTAATACATGTATGATATAAAAAATGCTTCTATTCAAATCTGAAATGCTTCCATGTGGATTCCAAATTTGGCTGGAACGTCCTTTTAAAGGTATAACAAGTTTTTTTTTTTTACAGTGTGTATTACGTTATAGGCCACCCAGTTTCAATCCTAGCATTTTATAATTAAATCATTTAAGATATTGTGGTATTTTAAAGAGACAGTGAAGTTAAAATTAAACATTCTTCAATCATATAGAGCCTGCAATTGTAAACAACTTTCCAATATCTTTTTATTATCAACTATGCTTTGTTCTCTTTCTATCTATTGTTGAAGAGTAAAGCTAGGTAGGCTGTTAGGAGCTTAGGAGCGTGCACGTCTTTAGCATTCTATGACAGAAGCTTTTGTGACGTATTATTATCATTATCATCATTTATTTGTATAGTGCCGCCAAATTCCATAGCGCTGGATAACTGCAATAAACAATGTTGACTATAGATACGTGAACGCTCCTGAGCACACCTAGAATTACTCTTTAACAGAGGATGCCAAGAGCACTAAGCAAAACTGATAATAAGTCAATTGGTAAGCTGTTTAAAATATCATACTCTATCCAGTCAATTTATGTTTAATTTTGACTTTACTGTCCCTTTAAGATGCAGCTCAGAATATTCAACTTACTTGAGCTGTTAAGAATTAAGACTGCAGCTGTGCCCGGTATTATTATATGATACAGCTTGAGCAGGGGTTTATGAGAGGGCGCATTTGTATTTTCTCCTGGACATCTCATGACTATGAAATGCATTTTTACATTGCTATAAGCTTGTTCACTGACATTTATTGATGCTAAATCAGACTGCAGTATAGGAGACTTTTTCCTAGGTCTGCAAATAATACTTTAGCCTTCTAAGAAATTCAAATGACTTGCAGGAGATGTGTCTGTTATAGATGAAGCTGATGGAAATAATGTGAGTAGGTTTCTCCATGTCATTCACCCCAGAGAGTAGCAAATGTCAAATGGATATGAAACCCAAACATTTTCTTTCATGATTCAGATAGAGCAAACAGTTTTAAACAAATTTCCAATTTACTTCATTATCTAGTTTGCTTTATTCTGTTTGTATCCTTGGTTGAAAATCATAAATAGGTAGGCTCAGGAGCTGGCAGCAAGCTGATGATTGGTGGCTGCACATTTATGTCCATTGTCATTGGCTTGGGTTCATCCAGCTCCCAGTAGTGCATTGTTGCTCCTTCAATAAAGATACCAAGAGAATGAAGCAAAATTGATAATAAAAGTAAATTAGAAAGTTTCTTAAAATGTATGCTCTATCTTAATTACGAGATTAAAAAAAAATGGGTTTCCGTGTGCCTTTAAACAATTTTGTAGAGAATGTAAGCAGGATGTGGGACAAAACTGGCAATACTCAGGTCTCTGGGTGTTCACAAATCACACGGCTCCTGGGGCTATAACCATTTGGCCAACTGCTGAACTAACTCTTGATTTTCTGATTTTAGCCCAGCTATGTTCATCTGAGTGCTGGCTATTCTGTGCATTGTTTTTTATATTTCTATGGGATTTTTCCATTGGCCTTTACACTTAGGCTTATTTGGGGTTTACTTCCTAAGTCAATGGCTGCAAACACAGCTTGGTCATAAGATCCAGGTGAGCACCAGATCTGTGAGTTTTGTCAGGGCCAGGGGATATGTACCCACTCGGGTTTGAGAGCGCAGTCCACTTTCTTGTTTTGTATATGTCTTGGAGATATTACATATGGCTGTGGCACTCTTGTTTGTTCCCAGCTTGCATGTGTGCTGTAGGTTAGGGACCCCGGTAAGAAGAGACGTTGGTGGGTTCCAGGGTTTATAACTATTTGGTCAAATGCTGTAACTAAGGTTTGATTTTTATTTATTTTTTTTATATCTGTTTATTTTTTTTATTTATTTGTGATTATTTTTTTATTTTTTTTTATTTTTTTTTCAAGTTTCAAAAGAGCTTTATTGAAAAATCACATAAATATTACAAATGATTCAAAGTTGTATGGTTACATGTGATGTTCAAGATATTGGCACAAATTGCCTTATACAACAAACTTGTCCCCGAAAATATATAGGCATCTATTTATCAAGCCATCAACTGCAAATACGCTGGAATTCCACAACGTATTGTGGCGAGCCTGATTTACCTTAGTTATCAAACCCTACAGACCGGCAAAAGTAGAAATGTATGACGTAACATACGATCCACCGGACTCAGTCCGACACAGATCAATGGTTACGTCATTACAGATGTTCCGAATCTGACTACTTTTGTTAGTTATCAAATAACTACCAGGTACGCTCGGCACTATTCCGGCCCAGCGTACCTGGTTTTCAATCCACCGCCCCGGAGGCGGCGGATGCCATAGGAATCAATGAGAGTCTGAAAGCAGCGAAAGCTTCTGTTCGCTGCTGCCCGATATCCCATTGATTCCTATGGGAACGTTTACACCTAACACCCTAACATGTACCCCGGGTATAAACACCCCTAATCTGCCGCCCCTACACCGCCGCCACCTACATTATACTTATTAAACCCTAATCTACCATCCTTACACCGCCGCCACCTAAATAAAAGTTATTAACCCCTATCCCGCCGCTCCCGGACCCCGCCGCAACTAAATAAACTTATTAACCCCTAAACCACCGCTCCCAGAGCCCACCGCCACCTACATTATACTTATTACTATCATTAAATAAATTATTCCTATTTAAAACTAAATACTTACCTGTAAAATAAACCCTAAGATAGCTACAATATAACTTATAGTTGCATTGTATCTATCTTAGGTTTTATTTTTATTTTACAGGCAACTTTTAGGTTAGGGACCCCGGTAAGAAGAGACGTTGGTGAGTTCCAGGGTTTATAACCATTTGGTCAAATGCTGTAACTAAGGTTTGATTTTTATTTTTATTTTTTTATATCTGTTTATTTTTTTATTTATTTGTGATTATTTTTTTATTTTTTTTCAAGTTTCAAAAGAACTTTATTGAAAAATCACATAAATATTACAAATGATTCAAAGTTGTATGGTTACATGTGATGTTCAAGATATTGGCACAAATTGCCTTATACAACAAACTTGTCCCCGAAAATATATAGGCATCTATTTATCAAGCCATCAACCGCAAATATGCTGGAATTCCACAGCGTATTGGGGCGAGCCTGATTTACCTTAGTTATCAAACCCTACAGACCGGCAAAAGTAGAAATGTATGACGTAACATACGATCCACCGGACTCAGTCCGACACAGATCGATGGTTACGTCATTACAGATGTTCCGAATGCAAGTTCGGCACAATCTGACTACTTTTGTTAGTTATCAAATAACTACCAGGTACGCTCGGCACTATTCCGGCCCAGCGTACCTGGTTTTCAATCCACCGCCCCAGAGGCGGCGGATGCCATAGGAATCAATGAGAGTCTGAAAGCAGCGAAAGCTTCTGTTCGCTGCTGCCCGATATCCCATTGATTCCTATGGGAACGTTTACACCTAACACCCTAACATGTACCCCGGGTATAAACAGCCCTAATCTGCCGCCCCTACACCGCCGCCACCTACATTATACTTATTAAACCCTAATCTACCATCCCTACACCGCCGCCACCTAAATAAAAGTTATTAACCCCTATCCCGCCGCTCCCGGACCCCGCCGCAACTAAATAAACTTATTAACCCCTAAACCACCGCTCCCAGAGCCCACCGCCACCTACATTATACTTATTAACCACTAATCTGCTGCCCCTACACCTCCCCCACATACATTATACTTATTAACCCCTAATCTGCCCCCCCTACACCACCGACACCTACATTATACTTATTAACCCCTAATCTGCCCCCCCTACACCGCCGCCACCTACATTATACTTATTAACCCCTAATCTGCCCCCCCTACACTGCCGCCACCTACATTATACTTATTAACCCCTAATCTGCCCCCTACACCGCCGCCATCAACCTACATATATTAACCCCTAATCTGCCCCCCCCAAGGTCGCCGCCACTATATTAAATTTATTAACCCCTAAGTCTAACCCTAAACCTAACACCCCCTAACTTAAATATAATTTAAATAAATCTAAATAAATATTACTATCATTAAATAAATTATTCCTATTTAAAACTAAATACTTACCTGTAAAATAAACCCTAAGATAGCTACAATATAACTTATAGTTGCATTGTATCTATCTTAGGTTTTATTTTTATTTACAGGCAATTTTGTATTTATTTTAACTAAGTAGAATAATCAGCCAGTAGGATTGAGCTCGCATTCTATTGGCTGATTGGAACAGCCAATAGAATGATTGGATCAGCCAATAGGACAATAGGATTTTTCCTACCTTAATTCCGATTGGCTGATTCTATTAGCCAATTGGAATTGAAGGGACACCATGTTGGATGACGTCACTTAAAGGAACTGTCATTGTTGAAGAAGACTCCGGATGAAGAGGATGCTCCGCGTCGGATGTCTTGAAGATGGACCCGCTCCGCGCCGGATGGATGAAGATAGAAGATGCCACCTGGATGAAGACTTCTGCCCGTCTGGAGGACCACTTCTGCCCGTCTGGAGGACCACTTCTGCCGGCTTCGTTGAGGACTTCGGCCCAGCTGGGTGAAGACTTTCCAAGGTAGGGTGATCTTCAAGGGGTTAATGTTATTTTTTTTTTAGGGGGGATTGGGTGGGTTTTAGAGTAGGGTTGGTTGTGTGGGTGGTGGGTTTTAATGTTGGGGGGGTTGTAATTTTTTTTTTACAGGTAAAAGAGCTGATTACTTTGGCGCAATGCCCCGCAAAAGGCCCTTTTAAGGGCTATTTGTAATTTAGTGTAGGGTAGGGCTTTTTTATTTTGGGGGGCTTTTTTATTCTGTTAGGGGGATTAGATTAGGTGTAATTAGTTTGAAAATCTTGTAACTTTGTTTATTATTTTCTGTAATTTAGTGGGGGGGGTTTGTACTTTAGATAAAAAAATGTAATTGTATTTAATTGTATTTAGTTTAGGGAATTAATTTAATTATAGTGTAGTGTTAGGTGTAATTGTAACTTAGGTTAGGTTTTATTTTACAGGTATATTTGTATTTATTTTAACTAGGAAGTTATTAAATAGTTAATAACTATTTAATAGCTATTCTACCTAGTTAAAATAAATACAAAGTTGCATGAAAAATAAAAATAAAACCTAAGATAGATACAATGTAACTATTAGTTATATTGTAGCTATCTTAGGGTTTATTTTACAGGTAAGTATTTAGTTTTAAATAGGAATAATTTATTTAATGATAGTAATATTTATTTAGATTTATTTAAATTATATTTAAGTTAGGGGGTGTTAGGGTTAGACTTAGGTTTAGGGGTTAATAAATTTATTATAGTGGTGGCGACGTTGGGGGTGGCATATTAGGGGTTAATAAATGTAGGTAGGTGGCAGCGGTGTAGGGGGGGCAGATTAGGGGTTAATAAATATAATGTAGGTGGCAGCGGTGTAGGGGGTGGAAGATTAGGGGTTAATAAATATAATGTAGGTGGCGGCGGTGTAGGGGACGGCAAATTAGGGGTTAATAAGTATAATGTAGGTGGCGGTAGGCTCTGGGTGCGGCGGTTTAGGGGTTAAACACTTTATTTAGTTGCGGCGGGGTCCGTGAGCGGCAGTTTAGGGGTTAATACATTTATTAGAGTTGCGGCGGGGTCAGGGAGCGGCGGTTTAGGGGGTAAACAGTATAGTATAGTGTGGGTGCTTAGTGACAGGGTACCAAGAAAGCTGTAAAAAAGCCGAAGAGCAGCGAGATCGATGACTGTTAGTTAACAACAGTCCGCTGCTCATCGCACCGTACTTGGTGTGCAGCTTTTTGACAGCTTTTTTGATAATTTTGGAGAACGTATTCAGGTCCGCGGCAGCGATGTTAGGCGAGTGTATTGGTGCCGTTGAATGCAAGAAAGTTGACGGCTTGATTAATAGATGCCAGAGTGTCCATGCTTGGTTATTTCAAATAAACATTTAAGATCCAAGTCCATATACAAGCTTTGTGCCTTTTGGTACCAAAAACAAGATTATAGTCCTCAGGTGGTAAGAGATAGAAAGAGAAATGCAAATGTAAAACGGTTCTTGTTGCAGTTTAAAGAGAACATGTAGTAAGCCTCTCCACCCGTTGTGTACTCCTCCATTAAAGCTATGTGGTCAAGACATTACTCTGATAGAATGACTGATACCTCTAATTCTTCTTAACCTGAGTGTATTTTGCACTCATTCCACTGTGCTAACATAAGTTTGTGTATATCTATAGTATCTTGCTGCGAATGATGATACCTTTCCAGATGTATTAATGTATCTACCTGACGCTGCCATTCCCCAACCGTTGGTATAGTCCTAATCTTCTAGTGTTTCAGGATTAGCAATTTGGCTCCATTTAACAAAACTAATCTCAGGGCTCTACTTGCTTTGATCTTGAGTTTGGGCAGTGAAAGAAACAAGAGTGTCCTGGGGCTGTTCTGCAATGGTTTCCCTGGTGCTATTTCAATGTATTTCAGAATCTCCAACCAGTATGTGTCCAAACCTCGGCAATCCCACCAAATATGTGTAGGTGTCCCTACCCCCCTACCCCTGCAATCCCTCCAGCACCTCCCTGAAGCTGTTTTATAACTGTGTTGCAACCTACTAGGTGTAAGATTCCACCTGGATAAAAATTTGTAGCTAGATTCCTGTACCCTAGTTGAGACTAATTATTGTTTGGTGACCTAGAATGCTGTCTGCCAATCTTGAAAATCTATGTCTATTTGTAATTCCTTTTCCCATGCTTTGGTGTAAGAGGGCAGCAAATGTGTATCCTCTACCAGTAGAAGTCTATATAGTTATATTGCATGTGCTGTTGGTGTTACTCGTAGACAGATGCTCTCAAAAGGGGTAATTTGTCTTGTGAAATTGTATTTATGTTTGTGTGTCGCTAAGAAGTGATTGAGCTGGGAGTGTGATAGCCAGTTCATATTGATTTCAGGCATATTATCTTTGATTTCTGAAAGTGATTTAAGTTTATTCCCGTCAATCAAGGCTGAGATTATCCATTCTCTTAATGGTGTGTTTTGATCTAGTCTCGTCTCTTTATAGTTCCAATGAACATCAGTATTTTGGTAGGTAGGTGTCAAAGGAGAGAACCGTGAGGATACTAAGGTTTGATTTTATAGTTTTATCCCAGTCATGTGCAGTTAGGTGAGTAATGATTAATCTGTGTGTGGTGTTTTATATTTTTATTTAGTTAAAGCTTTTTTGGCTTAGAGATGAAAAGCCCAAAACCCTTCAATGCACAACCATTAGCTGCTTGCTGTTTATGAGTGAGTGTCATCTAATTTCTTTTGCAGTCGCTCAACTCTCTATATACCCTTGTCTGCTATAGTAATGGTCCTGGAATTATTTATAACTGAGAGTTTACTATTTAGCTGTTGCCATAATGAAAGGATTAAAAAATGTCATGAGCAAAATATCTTAAAAAACTGACTTTCAATTCATAATATGTTGCAAACTTCTCAAACATACACTGGTTTAAATATAACCTTAACTATAACCCTAGGCCTAATCCTATACCTCACTGTAACCTTAACACCATCTCTAGCCCTAATCCTACTCCTAACTATAACCTTAATGCCAACTCTAGCCCTAATGCTACTCCTAAATATAATCTTATCTCCAAGCCTAACCTTCTCCTAACTATAACTATACCTAACTATAACTCCAACCTTAGCCCTAATCCTGCTCCCAGAAATAACCTTAACACTAACCCCAGCCGTAATCCTGTCCCTAGCTATAACTGTCATGACTGTGCCCAGGTTTGAACCAGGGAATCCTGGCTCACACTGCAGTGCTCTGGCTGTGAGCCACTAGAGGGCTTTAGCTGCTAAGAAATTTCCCAATGGATATCAGCCTTTCTGATTCTCAGTCCACTATAAAAAAAGCATACTCCACCACAGACTCAGTGCTCTGGCATTCTTGTTGTTTACACTATGTTACTGCCTCTGTTCCCTAAGCTTGACTTTGTTTCCTGTTGCTAACCATTGACTGTATCCAGACAGTTTATTGGCCTGATCTTCTGCACTTCTTCTGCAGACCATTAATGACCTTTCCCCTGCCCTTGATCAGGCTTTTTGGATTCAGATTTTATCCTTTCTGGTTTTGCCCCCAGCCTATCTGACCTGTTCCAAGGTACCAGTCACAGCCTGTTCTAGAGTTACCCTTCTTAGGCTGTTCCAGAGCTACCAGTACCAGCCTGTTCTAAAGGTACCTACTTCAAGTCAGCCCCAGCACACCCTGTCTCCTGCAAAGTTACTGTGGTGCCTGTCTCTCCCATTTCCTATGGTACCTGTCTCCAACCATTCTCCATATATCTTGCCAGTCCAGTCTGTTGCACTTTGTCACCAGTTACTTTAACTAACAAAGATAATCTTAGAAATTCATTATATAGCAGTATACAGTCGCCTAAAATGGGTGTGCCATTGTCAGACACTTCTACACCTGAGCTCTTCAAACCTGACAATGCTCCTAGCTTTAACCTTAATTTCAACCCTAGCCCTTATCCGGCCCCTAACTATAACCTTAACTCAAACTAACTCTGATCCTGCTCCTAATTATAGTCTTAAAGGGACACTCAAGTCAAAATAAACTTTTATGATTCAGAAAGAGCATGCAATTTTTTGACACTTTTCAATTTAATTCCATTATCAAATTTTGCACAGTCATTTTATATTCACACTTTTTGGTGAACTAGATCCTACTGAGCATGTGCACAAGCTCACAGGGTATACATATTCTAGTCTGTGATTGGCTGAAGTATGTCACATGATACAGGGCACCGGAAAATGGGAGAAAAAAAATCTACTGCTTATTTGAAATTCAGAGTAGGGGGCCCATTTAACATGCTGCGAATGCTGTCTGTTTCTAAGTCACTAAAGACAGCCCCTTGATCACATGTTTTGTATTAGCTTTTCACAACAGTTTATGTGAGCCATATAGATAACATTGAGCTCACGCCCGTGAATTCTAACACAGAACTATTTGCCTTAAATGCAAGTCAGTAGATAAAGTCATCTGATCAGGGGGCTGTCAGATGATGTTTAGATACAAGGTAATCACATAGGTAAAAAGTGTATTAATATAACCGTGTTTTCTGTGCAAAACTGGGGAATAGGTAATAAATGGATTATCTATCTTTATAAACAATAAAAAAAAAATGCATTGACTGTCCCTTTAACTCCAAACCTAGCCTTAATCCTACTCATAGCTATAAGTTAACCTTAACTCCATCCCTAGCCCTATTCCTACTCCTAACTATAATTTGATCCTTAATCCTAGCCCTATCGTTAGACCTTAAACACATTTTAAATATTAATATAATACTTGTGACAAATTAGATCATGCAGAAGTTTTTGATTGTAACATTTCTACGTTTGTCATTTTTTTTATTTGAATATTTTTATTAAATTATTTAAACTAACAATAATAATAATAAAAAAA
This sequence comes from Bombina bombina, assembly GCF_027579735.1. Lineage (NCBI taxonomy): Eukaryota > Metazoa > Chordata > Amphibia > Anura > Bombinatoridae > Bombina > Bombina bombina. The sequence goes on along the minus strand of NC_069501.1, from coordinate 1,154,188,228 downwards.
AAACTTACAGAAGTCAAAGGGTAGCGTCCCACTACCGTTTTTTTATACATTTTTTATAATGACATTTCAATAAAAATATTATAAATGCTTTTCTTGTGGACATTAGAATTACCCAGATCCCCTATTTCTTCTTTACCCCATGTGGATGAAGAATTTAAAAAGGAAAAGAAAAATCATGTATTCTAGACTCCTTGTCCAGAGAAATGTTTGGAAAAATACAGAACTACTGGAGAAGCTTATTGCAGCAAACAGGAAATTCTGGACGTTTTTGCTGAGTGGGAAATTCTTGTCAATGGAAAACAAACATGTTTCTTGTATCACCTTTCATCTAAATGCTACAGGAGGTATTTGTAGGAAAGTCTCTACATCAGAGGTGCCTATTAGCCAACACATTCACATTGGTGACTGATGCGTGGCTCGATTTGCTATATTTGTACCACATGCAATATCAATCAGGTGGGAAAAAAGCTCTTGCCGTTCTATAATTGTAAGGATTGTATTACAAACTGCATAGAGGAAGTGCCAAACTAAAAGAGCCGTGTCTAGTTTAAACACATATTCATTGTAAGAATTAAAGGTATAGTTTATTTGCTGTGTCAGTATTTAAACTACAATGTTTTACACTTTAGAAAAGTATTTTTTATTGAAAAAAAAAAAAAATCTGAAAAAAGATAGTGTTTTCAAAATAACAAATAGGACTGTAACACAGCTAAATAGCTGGGAGGTTTTCCACTTGCATCCAAAATTATTAAATTCAAAACACACCAGATACATGTGCTAGTTTTAATGCTTTTCCTGAAATATTTTTTAGTGCAAACTAATATCTAACATTCCTGTATAATATGATCATTTCTATCTATCCATGGAACCATAGCCATAAAACTTTTTGTCACAAATTACAATTCAAGTGGCACTGATCGATGCACACGTTCACTGTACCCTCTAAGCTGTGTGTGTGTTCCCCTCTTTTCTCTCTCTTAGCCCACTCTTCTTTATCCTCTACTCCACTCTCTCTATTTTCTCTTTTTTCTTTCTTCTATCTCTCTCTCTCCTGTTGTGTTCTCTTTCTGACATTTCTTCTCCATCCTCTCTTCCTCTATGTTTACTTTATTCTTTTTCTCTTCTTCCTCTCTCAATATTACTCTCTTCCTTCTCTCTCTTTTCCTCTCATCTCAGTCCTCTCACCTTTCATCTCTTTTTTAACCTCACTCTCTATTTTTTTCTGTGTTTTAGCTCTCTTCTCTTTCTTCATTTTCTCTTCTTTCTGTATCTTCTATGTCACTCCCTTTTCCTCTACCCCTTTCTCTTCATCTCCTCCTCTCTTCTCTGTCCTCTGTATCAATGCCCTGACTTCTGTCCTCTCTCCTCCCTCTCTTTCTTTCTCTCTCTTCTGTTTCTCACGTCCAGCTCTGTTCTCCCTCTACCATCTCTTCTCTGTCCTCTCTCTTCCTTTTCTCATTCTCTTCCTCTTCTTTGTCTTCTCTCCTCACTCTCTGTGGTTTATCTGTCTTTTCTCTGTTCCTTCTCTCTTCCAATCATCTCTCTTCTTCTCTCTGCTTTCACACTCTCTGTTGTTTCTCTCTCTTTTCTCTCTTTTCATTTGCTTTCTTCTGTTGTTTTGCTTTAATATATCCTAAAGTACTGTATATAGATATAAGACCCCTAGATTTTAGTATCTTACACCACATAAGATACAAAGTATTTACAAACTTCCTGAGTGAAGATGCTGTGGTAGATGTGGGGACTCAGGTACATTGTTTTATATCTGGTTGGGGTGTGAAAAACTTAGGTCTCCCTGGACTAAAGTCCTAGATGCAATAGAGAATAATCTTCAAATAAAACTACTTAGAAGCTCATTTATCTTACTGTTTCATGGCTTGCCAAAAATATGTGACAAGGCAAAATTAAACATGTTATTTATTATGCTAAACAGTGCATAAGCTCTGATCCCTAAACAATGGAAGTCACAGGATGTATCGACAATAGCAAACTGAGAAGCACAAGTAACATGATACGTACTATCTGGTCCAAGTTAGTTAAAATCTGTAAACATATTTTTTTTCCATATTTACAGCTCCTTCTCAGAAATGACCAACAACTACGAGGTTGATTGGCAGTTAGAAGATATAGATAAATATATTCAAATTTATCTTGCTGGGCAACATTCTATGGGGTAGATTTAACAAGGGCCGAATGGTCCCCTAGTTTCCGCGCAAGCCTTCAGGCTCACAGCAGTTATGAAGCAGCGGTCTAAAGGTCGCTGCTCCATAACTTGTCTGCCGCTTCTGAGGCTGTGGTCTTCAATCCGCCCGATCCTATACGATCAGGCTAATTGACACCCCCTGCTAGTGAATCTGGTTGCATTGCACAAGCAGTTCTGGTGAACTGCTTGAATCTGCAGGGGGCGGCATTGCACAAGCAGTTCTGGTGAACTGCTTGTGCAATGATAATTCAGCGAATTCTGTCGGACATGATATGCTACAGCGTATCATGTCAGACAGACGTTGGTAAATCTACCGCTATATCTGTTTTGTATAAATTACTCATGGGACAAACTTATCTAAAGCTACTTACACAAAAATGGCAAAAATATTTTGAGGCATTGGAGATTTCAGATTTAAAACAAAGTATATTATTAGTTGACAAAGCTTCAGTTTCAGTAACTTGGAAGGAGTCTCATATTAGATTGATTAATAACACCTATATTACACCGGTAAGGATGGCTAAATGGTATAGGGATACTAATAAAAAAGTGTTCCTATTGTTGCTTTTCCTAATAAGGCTTAGATGGTCCATTTAACTTCCCTTAACAACCACTTTCACGTACCATAATCACCATATCCCTTACCCTTATTCCCCCTTAATTACCTGAAATAAAGACACAACAACAGGGTTTGCCAATTAAAAAATGGAAAGGTCACTTTATTTAAGCTGATTTTGCATTGTAGCCAAAATCAGATAAGAGAGCCGTAAATCAATTATTGCAATTTCAATACCACCAATCAACATAAATGCCCAAGCATTTCCACTGAACATGGGTCTACGTTTCCGGGGGGGATGACCACAAAACACCCCCCTGTGGCATGGCACAAGGAATTGCCCGAGAGAACCCGCTGCACAGTCTGCCCAGCAGCTAGACCACCGGATCACGGTGCCAAGCCGAATGTGCAGCGGGATCCTCCCACGTCCTCGATGCCCCGCCCACATGTGAGACCCGTTTTCACCGCTCTCCACTTTATCACTCCTCCGACTCCTAATAGCTGCTGAATCTTAATGCCTCTGGCTAGTATAGACCGATTTGCGTCACCCACTTAGCCTCAGCTGCAGCTATTTCATTCCATAAGGGAACACAGGCGGTCTTATATAGATCCAACCAATTGGTCAGCATCCTGCCCATATCTGCGTCTGCTTGCTCTCCTCTTCCTTTTGTGACCTCTCCGATTATGATTCGCTGTCTCCTAATTAATCTAATGCAGGGTGGGTGGAAGGGAAACAAGAAAAAGGTTAGTGTGGCTTACTTCCTGTTCTATCCCTTATATCACCTCTCTCTCTCAGTCCTTCCCCTTTTTCCTAATCTCCCTTTCCTTTGTCTCTACTCTCACCTCCCCCTGTCTTCCTACCTAACCTGTTCCCCCTCCCTCTTCTCCCTTAGGGAAAACGCCTAATTAACCCCTTGAGGTCTGTTTACAGGAGCCCTTAGCCTTAGTTGCGTTCCTGTCGCATTTGCTCCCTCCACTTTTTATAAGGCTTAGATGGTCCATTTAACTTCCCTTAACAACCACTTTCACCCAGTACCATAATCACCATATCCCTTACCCTTATTCCCCCTTAATTACCTGAAATAAAGACACAACAGGGTTTGCCAATTAAAAAATGGAAAGGTCACTTTATTTAAGCTGATTTTGCATTGTAGCCAAAATCAGATAAGAGAGCCGTAAATCAATTATTGCAATTTCAATACCATCAATCAACATAAACGCTCAAGCATTTCCACTGAACATGGGTCTACGTTTCCGGGGGGGTGACCAAAAAACACCCCCCCATGGCGTGGCACGAGGAATTGCCCGATAGAACCCGCTGCACAGTCTGCCCAGCAGCTAGACCACCGGATCACGGTGCCAAGCCGAATGTGCAGCGGGATGCTCCCATGTCTTCGATGCCCCACCCACGTGTGAGACCCGTTTTCACCGCCACAAAAAAAGGCTCCCTTTTCCGCCATCCCAGCCTAGTGACCTTTCCTCACCTGCACCAGCTCTGCTACCAACATCCTTATGTCCTCCAGAAACCGATCGTTCCCCACCTCGTTCATGTGCACTCCATCAGCCCGAAACAGCTCCTCTCGTTTTGCCGCGATCAAGGGATGCTACAGCACCCTTCCACCTACCTCCCTAAATATCTTTGCTGCTACCTGATTAACTCGCCTCTGTGACCTATATCCTGCCCTTTGCGTATTCGTGTTGCGCCATCTTATCCTAGATATTATATTTGACCATATAACCTGCACCTGTGGCCAAGCAACCTTTAAACAGCTAATTACCTATTTAATGCTGTCCTCCAATTCTTTTAAGGGGAGTGCGCCTATATCATTACCTCCCAAATGTATTATCAGTGCGTCTGGGGGGCCCCACCTTTTCCTTGCCTGCTGTATGGTAGCAACTAACTCGCCCCAGCGCATGCCCCTTTTTCCTATCCATCTTATGCTTGCTAACCTGTGCGCAAAGCCTAAATGCTCTCCTAACCCTGACGCCATTGCCCTTGCCCGGGCCCAGTACACGTACGAGTGGCCAACCACCCATACCCGTAATGCTCTACCTGAAATGAAAAACAAATATTCATTAACCTCACATTCACATCCACTCGGTCAAAAATTCCTTTGACATCACCCCACCTCATGTACCTGCTGGCTCCCCACCCCCTCTTTCTATTCCCCTTTTATTCTAATGTATGTTCTAAAAGCTCGCGATTTCCATCTGCTCAAATTTTTTATCCTTTCTTCAGAATACCCTTTTATGGCCGCGCTAGTTGTGGGCCCGATCCTAAAAGAATGCGGTGCGAACCTCATATGGCCCCACCCCAATTTTCTCGTGACCATTTCCAATATCTTTTTAAATTCATACACAGTTAAGTTAGACCCATCCATGTGCCTTAAAAACAACCTGCCTTCCTTGTGCCTTCCCTTTAACATCTCTTTGACACTCGCTACTGGGCATGTACTGCCCCCGTTTCTTTCATTGACACCCATACCCCTTTTCCTTGCCTATCTGTTTTTGATTTTCTTAACAGCACCATTATGTTATCATCATAAACCTTCACATCTGTTACCCCTAAACCGTTTACCTTATCTGTTTTATTTGCTGCTATTACCTCCCCTATCCTGAATGCCCCCCAAAAAGCCATGACAAATGCTGTTTTAAACAAAATAGCTTCTTCTACGTTCCTGCATACCTCACCTAACACTGATACCATTCTCTCTAACCGATCCTCTGTAATCGGTTTCCTGTCATCCAACTCCTTCACTTCCCCTACCTGCCATGCTTTCAAAACCTTTCTAACTATGAATGATTTTGTTATGTCCTCCCTATCTCTTAATTTTGCAAAGAAAGATACCACTGCTACCGCTATGCCAACCTGCCCTTTTTTAATGCCTTTTATTTTTAATGACCAAAGCCATTCTAGGAACCTACTCCTCTCCCCCCCCCTATTGCATCACCCTTAAATTCCAGCCAATGCTTCCAATAGGTGTCGTATGCCCTCCATGTTCTTGGCGCCAATGATTTTTCCACCATTTTCTTTATCCCCTCTATGCGCTCTCAATCTGCCAAAGAAAGATGGGGCATCTTTCACCTTCCTTTCTAGCTGCCGGTGCGGCCTCCCTAAATACCTCCCACTTAAATCTAGACAGGGCGTCCGCTATCACGTTTTTGTATCCTGGGATATGCTTTGCTTTAAAACAGATATTCAGCTGCGGGCATTTCAGAACCAGATAACGCAAATATTTTACTACCGGCATTGAGGATGCCGAAAGGTTATTAACCACATCTACTACCCCTTGATTGTCAGACCAAAATGTAATGCTCTTATTTGCTAGCAAACTGCCTCATAGTTCCAATGCTACCACTATGGGGAATAACTCTAGTAACGCTATGTTTTTTACCCACCCGCTGGTTTCCCAGCCCACTGGCCATTTGCCCGTGCACCATCTTCCTTGCAAGTATTCCCCAAAACCCGCACTCCCTGCTGCATCTGTGTAAAGCTCTAATTCACTTGCTGCTGTTACTTTAGGCCATATCCTGATTCCATTAAAGTCTACTAAAAAGGTATCCCATAGTCTCAAATCCTCTTTCCTCTCGCCTGTCAGTCTAATCAGGTGCTCAGGTTTCTTTACTCCCGCTGTCCCCAGCTCCAGCCTTCTCTTAAATATTCTTCCTACCGGTATTACTCTACATGCAAAATTAAGGACGCCTAGCAACTTCTGCATTTCTCGTAGCGCTACTTTCTTTCTCCCTAGCATTTCTCTTATTAATTGGCGCACCTTCTCTATTTTTTCCTCCGGCAGCTCGCATTGTCCTTTCACTGTGTCTATCATTATACCTAAAATTGACAACCGCTGACTAGGCCCTTCTGATTTCTCGACTGCTACTGGGACTCCTAGCTCCCCCAACATATCGACTAACGAGTCTTTTAGCCCTGCGCATGCACTGCTCCCCGCTGGGCCCACAACCATAAAATCGTCCAAGTAGTGCACAATTCTATCTGAACCTGTCCTTGCTGACAACAACCAATGGAGGAATGTACTAAATTTTTCGAATATGGAGCATGATACAGAGCAGCCCATCGGCAAGCATTTATCCACATAAATTTTTTTGTTAAATCTACACCCCATTAGTCTGAAACTGGCTGGGTTCAATGGTAACAGCCTAAAAGCGGATTCTATGTCAATTTTCGCCATTAATGCGCCCCTCCCCTCCTAATTCACCATTTTCAGAGCCGAATTAAATGACTGATACTGTACTGACGCGTCTGCCTTATCTATCGCATCATTTACAGACCTCCCCTTTGGATATGACAGGTGTTGTATCATACGAAATTTACCTTTTTCTTTCTTAGGTACCACCCCCAACGGATATATGACTAATCCCTGCATAGGCATTTCTTCAAATGTCCCCGCCATCCTCCCCAATTTTATTTCTTTGTCTAATTTTTCCTGCAGTACCGCCGGGTACTCCGTTGCAGATTTTAAGTTCTTAACCTTGACTGCCCCTGTCACTTCATTTCTTACCGGTACAACAAATCCCTCCCTTAACCCCTTTTTCAGTATTGCCCTATCGTCTTTGTTATCATAATTTACCAATTCCTTTATCAGCCTATCTACTTTCAGTGGTGTTTTGGCCATTCCCCATTCCTGCTCCGCTACCGTTCCCCTCTGCTACCCACAGTGCTGGGCCCGCCAGGGCGCCGTACACCACTACCTACATGCAATGTCCCATCATTCCCATCCCCTCTATCCTTATACCTGATGCCCTCTCTCACCACATAAATCCCTCTTCTATCTCTAGTATCTCCCTTTTCTACTTGGTGCGCGCGCGCCCCGCCCCCCTTATGGGGCCCATTTTCAGCTCCTACCCGTATTTGTGTATACATTGATTGCCCCCTTCCAGGACTACTGTGCCTTGCTGCGCTCTCCCTCCCGCCCTTCCTGTGCGCCTCATCTGGGCTTGTATGCCTAAAAGAACCCTCCCCCCCTTGTGTATATTCATGCTGCCTATGGTCAGGGTCTGGGCTAACCGACCTTGCGGTATACGGCTCCCCCACCCGTTGATCCTCATATTGGGGGCCTCGCCACACATCACTGCTCGGGATACCCGCCCCCCACCTGAATGCATTTTCTATTGATGGCCATATCAGCGAGGGCGCCCGTGTTAACAGAGCCGCGCCCCGCCTTACCCTTGCAGCCCGTCACCAAAGATGGCCACCCAGATCTCACAAGACTTCGCGTGCGACCGCGCCCCGCGATACTCTGCTTGCCGCTCGGCCCTGGGGGAAACTGCCTCCTGTTTGCACCTACACTACCTGCTGCGCCGCGACTGGGGACCTGAGCTGGGGGAATAGGCGTGGGGGGCTCCCTGAATATGGCCGGAACATCGCTGCTATCCTCAGAGTCAGAGTATAATGGCTCACTAATATCCCCACCTTTTTGGCTTACCTCCTTGCCAGGCCTCTCTGCCACCCTGCTACCCGCACCAGCACTTACCTCTCCAGCTCCGATCACACCAGCTGGTATCACCTGCTATACCAGCTTCTCCGTGTGCAGCAGTCCATTTTTCCTCCCTTCTGCTAATCCTCCTTTCTCCTTCTTCTCTTTTTCCAGTCTCTTCAACCTCCGCTGTGCCTGGATTGTCCTTGTCTTCCATATGGTGTCGTCGCAGTTGAGGAATTTTTCTTGGTATCTTACGATTCCTGGTGGACATCTTCAGCTCAGCAAACACGTCTTCCTGTGGAAACAAGAAAAAGGTTAGTGTGGCTTACTTCCTGTTTTATCCCTTATATCACCTCTCTCTCTCAGTCCTTCCCCTTTTTCCTAATCTCCCTTTCCTTTGTCTCTACTCTCACCTCCCCCTGTCTTCCTACCTAACCTGTCCCCCCTCCCCTATGTTAAAATGGGAAAGGGAATTAGATAAATCTTGGCCGGTAGAAACATGGATAACAAATATTAACAGAGGTCTGTCTTTTTCTCCCAACGCCACATTGAAAGAAAATTTTCTAAAAGATGTATACAAATGGTATATCTATCCAACAAGATACGCTAAATTGGAGGTGGTAAATAACCATCTTTGCTATAGGGGTTGTGGAGAAGTTCACTCCTATATACATACATGGTGGTTTTGCGATAAAGTTAGAAGAGAATGGGATCAGACCTCGGAATTTCTAAGCTTAATATTGGAAAAATAAATTGATTTGAGAGGGCGCACTAAAGAAATTCTCTAAATGAATAGCTATGATTTGTACTGTGACACATTTGTGTATAGCTAGATTTTGGAAGCTGGAACCCCCTAAGTTTGACCATATTAAAAGGAAAATCGTATACCATTATAATATGTCTAGTGCTTCTGCTGCCCTCTTAAATAATAAAGACTGATTCCTAGAGCAATGGGAACCATAAATTAGGTATCTTGAAGCTGATCGTAGAACAAGACGTTTAGAAAGGCAAGAACCAGAGATAACTAATACAAACGTCATTGGTAACATTGCTATAACAAATAGTGAGACCTGCAGGCCCATTTATCAAGCTCCGTACGGAGCTTGAAGGGCCGTGTTTCTGGCGAGTCTCCAGACTCACCAGAAACACAACTTATGAAGCAGCGGTCTAAAAACCGCTGCTCCATAACCCTGTCCGCCTGCTCTGAGCAGGTGGACAGGAATCTCCGGAAATCAACCCGATCGAATACGATCGGGTTGACTGACACCTCCCTCTTGTGAGCTGCTGGTGCAATGTTAAATGCGGAGAGCGTATTGCTCTCCACATTTAGCGAGGTCTTGCGGACTTGATCCGCAGTGTCGGATCAGGTCCGCAAGACCTTTGATAAATTGGGGCCATAGTGACTATAGCCTAAGAATTGTACCACTAGAGAGATTGTATTTGTAGAGTAGCAGATTTTTGTCTTTATCTATATGGCAATAAATGTGTAATTTAATAGGTTTGTTAGATAATTATACTTGTATAACTGAATTGATAAAAAGATTGAAGATTGTAATTTGTAATTTTTATTATGGAAAACTCAATAAAAAGATTTCAACATAAATAGAGAACAAAATAGTAGACTATCTACACCGGCTCAACGTGTATTGCTGAGTTGTTTGCTACCTTTACAATATTTCTAAGATACAAAAACCCACAGCACCATCAGGTTTTCAGTATTTTATTTAGCATCTTCCCATATAATACTGTACAGATGTATGTCTGCGACATTTCGGGAGGTTATCCCTTAATCATGCTAATAGGCCTAATCTGTTAGATGCTATTTATAGGCCGCCACATGAACTCATTCTTTGTTACATTAAAATTAAAATTACAATTATAATTCACCAACACCACCTAGTGGTTACATATCATACTTTGCTAAAAATGTGAATATAAGAACAATAAAACATTTACCTAGAAAACCTGACAGTTTACCATTTTATTATCTTACTTTATATATGTTTTTAGTTTTTTATTGTTTACAAATTATAGGGGCTGATTATAAGAACACTTTAAGGTCTAGCTCTCTATTCATCCCTTTTGGGGCAAGAGATTCCAATTTATGAATCCAAAAGGATTCCTTTTGCTTAATATCTGTTCTTTATTTCCACCCATTCTCAAGTTGCCCATGCCATCAATAATTTCCCATCTCATTTGACTGATGTTTTGCCAACTTCTAAAAAGTGGCTGGATACTGGGGCTTCCCAACCCTTGCATCTGACATCAGACCTATGTTGACTCATACTATCCCGTACCTGCCTTATCCTTTCACCTATATAGATCTTAGAGCATGGGCATTTGATGAGGTAAACTACATAGGACTAGTCACATGTATAATCATTTCTTATATTAAACCTTTTTCCCTGTTTGTGGATGTTGAAAATCTGCCCCCTTGATTACTGCACTGCAGCTGGCACATCCCAAACATGGGAAAGTGCCAAAGCTTTTAGAGGTAATGAATCTTTGTTTTTTTTTACAGTACCCAAATCATTTTTAACCAAAAGGTCACCCAAATTGGGGACCCTACGATATGCTATCATGTTTTTTTTTGTTTTTTTTTAAAGATTCAATATTAAGGTCACAGTTTTTTAATATATACCAGTGCTTATGGATAATTGTAGCTATTTCTTGACTAAAGAGATTATATTGAGTGATACACGCCACCCTTTTTGGATTTTTAGTCTTTGTTTGGGCCAACACCCCTTTCTTCATTCTCTATATTATTAATTTCAGTCTCAATTAATTTTTTAGGGTAACCCCTCTCGCTAAATTTTTCACCCGTTTCCTTTAAACTGCAGTGCATCAAGGAATTCTCAATTACAATTCTTCTTACCCTCTTCAACTGACTCAGAGGTAGAGAATTGAAATAAGGTATTCCTATCCGTTACCTTTCTGTGCAAATCAATGTTTAAACAACAAGTTTTTTCCTCTTTATATATTACTATGTCCAGAAAAAAACCCTTTTTCGTCACTATAAATGAGAGTAAATTTTAAGCCATTGACTGCTTGATTTAGTTGCTCCACAAATGCCAACAGGGAATCAATGTCACAATATTGACCAAAATCACAGTTAAAGTGCGCACATATTTTAGTCATTGGCCAAAAATTGAACATGCCAATATTTTTGCGCACACTGCTCAAATAAATTAGAGGAAACATTGATCTTGAGCTCTGCCTCATTCAGTATTACTTGATTTGGTGTTACCAATCATAGGTTGAAAAAGGAAACCAGAGACTTATTTGTGTGTGTTGGCAAAATTAGTCCCATACTTATAATGAGAATCTCTTATTAACCTATGTTTATTGCTCTGCGAAATCTGCTGGCACTCTACAAATAAATGATAATAATAATAATAATTAATGTACTAGCTAAGCTAATCTAATATTCCAAGTGTAGCATTGCATGCCGGTGCACTGGAAAATCAGCTTTGAATTACTGCTTTGTAAAAGCTTATGTAAACTGTTACTAAAAGTAACAGCACCCACTAGCATTAAAATATACTTATTCCTTAGTAAGTAGCTGACAGACCGCCTAAACGCATTTCACCATAACAACTGTTAACCCCTAAACATCTATAACCCTCAACATTAACAAAACAATCTGATATTAACCCCCTATCTGCCAGAATTCCATAGTAAAAATGCCCTCTAACCATCAGAACCCCCATCAGTAGATATCCACCCTAGTAATATTTCCCTAACCATCACAACCACCAAAGTAAAACTCCCCTCCTGCTATTAACCCCTAAGCCTCCAGATGCCTCTACTCTACTACTCCACTATTCTAAAAACCCCAGAACTGACCCCAACCTAAGGGCTCGATTTACCAAAGCCCTACGGCTGCAAGTTCTTACAAGAACTTGCTCGCCGTAATTTATCAAGCAGCGGTCACCAGACCGCCGCTTCCTTAACCTCTTCGCCACCTTTAAGGTGGCGAAATTCTATCTCCACGGTCGAGACCGACCAAGGAGATTGACAGCTCCTTCCCGCGCGTGATTGGCTGTGCACGGGCAGGGGGCGGGATTGCAAGCAAGCGCAAAATTGCACTTGTGTGCAATGTTGATTACCTGCGGGTAATTTTGCCAGGCCACAGGAGAGCTGAGGCGTACAGGGGCGCGTATACGTGCCCCTGTATGCCTCAGCTTTGATAAATCTAGCCCTAAGTCACCCCAGTGCAGATCACCCCACCCTAAATGGACCACTAACCTGAGATAAATCAACTGACCCACAATCTAACACCCCACTGCCGTGAAACCCTCAGTGCAACACCCCATCTATACTCAGCCCTAACCTAACACCCCCATAAGTTATAAAAAAACTTTTCTCAGTAAGAATGGCTTTGAGGGTCTTATGATGGGAGTGAGTTTCGGGGATTTTATGTTAGGGCTGAATTTAAGTGGGATGGTTTGTGCTGGTGTGCAGGGGGGTCCTTAGTGATTAGCACAATAACCAAGGTGAGGGGAGCTAGAGGTATAATTAGTGGTGATTGTATGTTACTGTGTAACCTAAATAAAAGTTTATGCTTAAGCGTTATGGTTGAAAAAATAATATATTTATTTTAAAACACTTTAAAACATGTGCATAGTAAAAGTATAGAGCTCTATTACTTTAAGACATATAAAACAAAATATACAAATTGTAATAACAATAATTGAAGCTTGAAAATAGTTGCTAAAATATTGTACACTTATTTGCTTGCTTAAATATTGTACACTTTTTGCTTGCTTCTGTGTTCTATACGGTCCCTTTTAAGGCTTTAAAAGTTTAGTATTAATGTTCTTCTAGTACTCACGATTTTGTCTTGAGTGTAAAAGGCTTTTTAGCTTTATGGGGTTATAAAAAACGTTGTGGAGGCAAAATACGTTTGGAGTAAATACAGCCTTAAAGTTGACAATCTTGCTTTTTGTAGTTTTGGAGGTTAATATGAACAAGCTGTTGGTTTGTTTCTATTTCCTTTGTTAGGCTGATACAATGTATATCTCCAATTTGTTGTACTAGAGAAAAGTCTTAGCCGTTTTAGCGCTGATAAGGTGCTTGAAAGTTCCTCAATTTTTCGTGAGGGTTTTAAATTGAATTATCCGTTGGTCTCTGAGACTGTGTACCCTATTTTGTACTAGTATGCTATTCAGGGTTTGCTGGAGTCTCTAAGAGGCTTATAGCGTTTGAAAATTCCTCAATCTTTAGCAGGAGTTTGTTTGCGAATTACCGTTGGTCTCTGAGACTGTATACCCTATTTAGTGCTAGTATGCTATTCAGGGTTTGCAGGAGTCTCTAAGAGGCTTATAGCGTTTGAAAATTCCTCAATCTTTAGCAGGAGTTTGTTTGCGAATTACCGTTGGTCTCTGAGACTGTTTACCCTTTAGAATTTGTTCAGGGTTTGCAGGAGTCTCTAAGAGGCAGTTCTGTCTGTTGTCCGATGATTTTCTTCTTTTGCGCTTATTATTTCAAGCGCTAGATAGAGCTGAATCCGTTGAAAGGAAAATAGTTCTTGTCCCACAGTGTGGGCATTAACTGTCAAAGAGGGTGCGCACTCAGGTGGGCAGATCTACGCGTTTCGGCGGGTGCCTTTATCAAGATGCCTCTGAGAGTGTTCGCGGTCCTTTTTAAAAAGGGCTAGGTAGCTCCTGATTGGTTAATTACAAATTCTTAGTTGACCAATCTTTGTGCAGAAATTTGAGCAAAATGTTCGGTTACAATTTTAAGCTGTAGTACAGATTTGTGGATTGATAATAATAACGTAAGCTAGAATGAAACTTTTAACATATAAAACTATTCATAATTTCCTAAACATAGTTGATCTGTTTAAGTGTTTGGTATGTGTGTGCGCCCTCTAAAATGATAGAAATATACAGTATAATTTTGTGAAGATAAAATCAATATAATAGTGAGTTGGAAAGAAGGGGGTGTTATTGTTTCGGGACATATGTGATAACTTAGAATTTTTTGTGTCCGCATAAAATTGTTTTAATTATTTTAATTATTTTGCTGCTTTTGTTGCTGAATGTTGTATAAAATTTGCGAAAAAATTAATATATTACTCTGTGAATATATGTAGATATAGAAATGTTTAAATTCATAATTTTTAGATCAGGAAGTTTAAATCAAACTCCATATTTAGTCCATGTGGATATAAGGTTTTAAAGGAGTAAATATATTCCGCTTCTTTTCTAAGTAGGAGGTTTTCTAGATTCCCCCCTCTGGGATTAAGGAAAATTTTTTGACTCCCCAATATTTTAGGTGGTGGATATTGCCATTATGATGTTCAGTAAAATGTTTATATAGGTTGGTGCTAGTTGATTTATGTTCGATATGGTGAAGGTGTTCTCTTATGCGGTCTCTGAGCATGCGGCTAGTTTGGCCAAAGTATTGGTAACCACATAAACATTGTAAACAATATATGACATTCTTATCTGAACATCGTATGATTTCCTTGATGTTGATATATTGGTTGTTATTATTAGATTTCAGAGTTTTAATTTTGCTGCTATGTTTGCATGATTTACATAATATACATGGGAAGAAGCCTTCAACTTTTTCTTTATTAAGATCGAATGTATTGGGGTTGTGAATTTCCTTATTTTTGAATTCACTTGGTGATAGTATGTTTTTTAGGTTTTTTGCTTTTTTAAAAATGATGTCGGGGTTATTTTTCAATCTATGTCCCAAAATTTGGTCATGTTTTATATAATGCCAGTGTTTGTTTAAAATCTTTTTGATTTCATGATGTTGTGAGTTATATTGCGTTATAAAAGGAATAAATAAGGGATCGTTTTTGTTTTGGTTAGGTGCTGATTTTTGTTTTGGTGCGAGTATCAAGTTTCTATCCATTTCTTTTACCTCCATTTGTGTTTTCTCCAAAGTGTGAATGTTATATCTTTTTTCAATGAATCTCTGTTTTAGGGTTTCTGATTGGGTGGAGTATTGATTAATATCTGAACAATTTTTCCTGATTCTGGTGAATTGATTTTTGGGGATATTTGTTTTCCATTTATTTAGGTGGCAGCTTTTATTGTGTATGTAATTATTGGCGTCTGTTTTTTTAAAAAAAGTTTTGGTTGTAATCATCATATTTTTAATTTCTATTTCTAAGTCCAAATAGTGAATCGAGTTTGTGCTAAATTCATGAGTGAAATTGAGGCCTAGTGTGTTGTTATTTAAGTCTTCTAGAAATAATTCTAGAAGTTCAGGTTCGCCTTTCCAAATTATAAATAGGTCATCTATATAGCGGTAATATAGCACAAGGTTCGCCCCCCATGGGCTAGAATTTATGTAATTATGTTCAAAATAACCCATGAATAGATTAGCATAACTGGGGGCGAACCTTGTGCCCATAGCAGTCCCCTTGTGTTGTAGAAAAATCTCGTCATTAAATAAAAAAGAGTTGTTATATAATATAAAATGGATACAATCAATTAGGAATTTATTTTGTTCTTTATTTAAATTTGGATCCTTGTCTAAGAAGAATTTTATAGCTTTAAGCCCTTTTTGGTGGTCTATGTTTGTGTATAGGGAATTTACATCGCATGTTACTAAAAGGAAGTTTTCTTCCCAAGATATATCTTTTAGGATGTTGAGTAATTGAGTCGAGTCTTTTAGATAGGATGGTAACTGGGAAACGTATGACTGTAAGAAGAAATCGACATATTGCGAAAGATTTGATGTGAGGGATCCTATGCCTGAAATGATAGGTCGTCCAGGGGGTTTGGTTAAGTTTTTATGGATTTTAGGAAGTATGTAAAAAGTAGGTGAAATGGGGTTTACAGTGTTTAGAAAATCAAATTCATTTTTTGTAAGTACTCCTGAGTTGAATGCTTTTATGAGAAGATCTTGTAGTTTTTTTATTTGGTTTTTTAAGGGATTAGATCTTAGTTTTTTATATGTTGTCTGGTCATTTAGGAGTCTGTACGATTCCTCTAAATAAAAAGATGTGTCCATAAGGACTATTCCTCCGCCCTTGTCTGCTTGCTTGATGGTGATTTCATTATTATTTTTTAGATCTTTTATAATTTTTAGTTCCTTTTGTGTCATATTCCACTCTATGAATTCGTTTTGATCTAGTTTGTCTATATCTTGTTTGACCATTTTCTCAAAGAGTTTAATGTCTTCGCTTTTTTCATTTGTGGGATAGAACGTTGAGGGGGCTTTTAGATTAGTGTGTTTAAATTTTTGTTCATTTTCTTTGAGGGTTTTGTTCTCAAGAGGGTTCTTTATGAAATATCTTTTTAAGGTGAGTTTACGTATGTATTGGTTTATGTTTATGAGGGTTTCAAATTTATTTAATTTGCATGATGGGGCAAATGATAGGCCTTTACTTAGAACTGATTTTTGAAGAGGATTCAATTGATATTTACTTATGTTGAATATTCCTGTATGTTTTATTTCTGTCTTTTCGGGATTGTGTCTAGATTTTCTTCCGTTTCTCCTACCTCTAATCCTCGTTTGTTTCTTACGATTCTTTTTGGGAGGATGCGGTGTGTGTTGGTTTTTGATGTTCCTTCCCCTAAAGGGGCCTGTTCTAAAAAAACTTTCTGTTGTTCTGCATTATGAGGTGCGGGGGACCTTATGTCTTGTTCTAATGGTTGATATCTATTTCTTGTTTGGATTCTCCAATCTGAGTTGGAGTCAAAGTGGTTTCTTTTGTAGTTAGTGTAATAAGAGTTTTTATGCTTATTATTGTATGTGTAGTGATCAGATTGGTCATATTTGTGTCTATAAGGATATTGGTTATCTGGTTTGTAATTCCATTCTCTGTTTTCCCATCTATGTTCATAGTTATTTCTTTGATTATAGTTATTTCTGTTGTGGTTTGGATTGTGTTGGTATTCTCTATATGAGTAATTTCTCCTAGGGGTATAGCCCCAATCTGTGTTTGAATCGTTGTTCGGCAGATCATAATTGTTGTGTGAATATTGGTTTGAAAAAGAATTTTTGGGTGTTCTTGTGTCATATCTATTTTGATTTGTAAATGTTTCTTCTGTTTGTGTTTTTGTGTGGTATTGGTCATCGGGGTAGTTAGTGTATTGTCTTCTATGATAGTTTTGTTGTTTAGTAGATCCTTCTATATTTCGTGTGTCAGATGGAATTTGATTCCTAAATGTCGTGTGATTCGATTGTGGAGGTTTATTTGTATGGTTAGATTTCCCAAATAAATATGATTTGTCTAAAGTTTTTGGGATTGGAGAGGCGACTATTTCAACTGTATTCTCGTATGTGGAGTCTATTTCTATTGGAATATCAGTGTCTAGAGTTTCAGAGTAGTCTTCCAGATCTCTGTTATATTTAGATGATTTTGTTGCTAGAATATTTTCTTTAAAACTTGAAATGGTGTTAAAAATTTCTTTTTGATTATTTAGAAACTCAGTATTGTTTTCATAAATTTTTAAAATGTTTTTTTGTTGGTCTATTTCTTTTTTAGTCTCACTTAATGTGATGTTTCTAGACTTGATAATTATTTTCATTAATGTTATAGATGCGTTTTCAAGGGTATCAAACCATTCATTAGATAGTTCATCGTTTAGGTTGAATGTACAGTTTTTCTTTAATCTAAGTCCTCTTGGGACCATGTTATTCTCAATATATTTTTCTGTGTATTTGATTTCTATGGTATTTTTTAGTTCTTTAATCAGAAGTTTTTCCAAGTTATCACATAATTCTGTCAGATTTTTGGGAGTGTTTGTGTGAGAATTGATATCTTGGTTTTGGTGTTCTATAGAAATACCTTGTAATATTTCCTCTCTTTGTGCAAATATATCCATATTGGTAGTAATGTGGAAAAACAGGGATTTTAAGTAAAAAATAAAAAATAAAAAATGTGGACAAAATATTTGTGTGATAGTGTGTCTGGGTCCGATTATCTTTTTGGAGTTAAACTTTATCTTTAAGTTTAAGTTAAAGATTTATAGATAATAATATATTCTTTTAGAAAAAAGCGGTGTGTCTCAAACTCAAATAGATATATCTTGGGAAGAAAACTTCCTTTTAGTAACATGCGATGTAAATTCCCTATACACAAACATAGACCACCAAAAAGGGCTTAAAGCTATAAAATTCTTCTTAGACAAGGATCCAAATTTAAATAAAGAACAAAATAAATTCCTAATTGATTGTATCCATTTTATATTATATAACAACTCTTTTTTATTTAATGACGAGATTTTTCTACAACACAAGGGGACTGCTATGGGCACAAGGTTCGCCCCCAGTTATGCTAATCTATTCATGGGTTATTTTGAACATAATTACATAAATTCTAGCCCATGGGGGGCGAACCTTGTGCTATATTACCGCTATATAGATGACCTATTTATAATTTGGAAAGGCGAACCTGAACTTCTAGAATTATTTCTAGAAGACTTAAATAACAACACACTAGGCCTCAATTTCACTCATGAATTTAGCACAAACTCGATTCACTATTTGGACTTAGAAATAGAAATTAAAAATATGATGATTACAACCAAAACTTTTTTTAAAAAAACAGACGCCAATAATTACATACACAATAAAAGCTGCCACCTAAATAAATGGAAAACAAATATCCCCAAAAATCAATTCACCAGAATCAGGAAAAATTGTTCAGATATTAATCAATACTCCACCCAATCAGAAACCCTAAAACAGAGATTCATTGAAAAAAGATATAACATTCACACTTTGGAGAAAACACAAATGGAGGTAAAAGAAATGGATAGAAACTTGATACTCGCACCAAAACAAAAATCAGCACCTAACCAAAACAAAAACGATCCCTTATTTATTCCTTTTATAACGCAATATAACTCACAACATCATGAAATCAAAAAGATTTTAAACAAACACTGGCATTATATAAAACATGACCAAATTTTGGGACATAGATTGAAAAATAACCCCGACATCATTTTTAAAAAAGCAAAAAACCTAAAAAACATACTATCACCAAGTGAATTCAAAAATAAGGAAATTCACAACCCCAATACATTCGATCTTAATAAAGAAAAAGTTGAAGGCTTCTTCCCATGTATATTATGTAAATCATGCAAACATAGCAGCAAAATTAAAACTCTGAAATCTAATAATAACAACCAATATATCAACATCAAGGAAATCATACGATGTTCAGATAAGAATGTCATATATTGTTTACAATGTTTATGTGGTTACCAATACTTTGGCCAAACTAGCCGCATGCTCAGAGACCGCATAAGAGAACACCTTCACCATATCGAACATAAATCAACTAGCACCAACCTATATAAACATTTTACTGAACATCATAATGGCAATATCCACCACCTAAAATATTGGGGAGTCAAAAAATTTTCCTTAATCCCAGAGGGGGGAATCTAGAAAACCTCCTACTTAGAAAAGAAGCGGAATATATTTACTCCTTTAAAACCTTATATCCACATGGACTAAATATGGAGTTTGATTTAAACTTCCTGATCTAAAAATTATGAATTTAAACATTTCTATATCTACATATATTCACAGAGTAATATATTAATTTTTTCGCAAATTTTATACAACATTCAGCAACAAAAGCAGCAAAATAATTAAAATAATTAAAACAATTTTATGCGGACACAAAAAATTCTAAGTTATCACATATGTCCCGAAACAATAACACCCCCTTCTTTCCAACTCACTATTATATTGATTTTATCTTCACAAAATTATACTGTATATTTCTATCATTTTAGAGGGCGCACACACATACCAAACACTTAAACAGATCAACTATGTTTAGGAAATTATGAATAGTTTTATATGTTAAAAGTTTCATTCTAGCTTACGTTATTATTATCAATCCACAAATCTGTACTACAGCTTAAAATTGTAACCGAACATTTTGCTCAAATTTCTGCACAAAGATTGGTCAACTAAGAATTTGTAATTAACCAATCAGGAGCTACCTAGCCCTTTTTAAAAAGGACCGCGAACACTCTCAGAGGCATCTTGATAAAGGCACCCGCCGAAACGCGTAGATCTGCCCACCTGAGTGCGCACCCTCTTTGACAGTTAATGCCCACACTGTGGGACAAGAACTATTTTCCTTTCAACGGATTCAGCTCTATCTAGCGCTTGAAATAATAAGCGCAAAAGAAGAAAATCATCGGACAACAGACAGAACTGCCTCTTAGAGACTCCTGCAAACCCTGAACAAATTCTAAAGGGTAAACAGTCTCAGAGACCAACGGTAATTCGCAAACAAACTCCTGCTAAAGATTGAGGAATTTTCAAACGCTATAAGCCTCTTAGAGACTCCTGCAAACCCTGAATAGCATACTAGCACTAAATAGGGTATACAGTCTCAGAGACCAACGGTAATTCGCAAACAAACTCCTGCTAAAGATTGAGGAATTTTCAAACGCTATAAGCCTCTTAGAGACTCCAGCAAACCCTGAATAGCATACTAGTACAAAATAGGGTACACAGTCTCAGAGACCAACGGATAATTCAATTTAAAACCCTCACGAAAAATTGAGGAACTTTCAAGCACCTTATCAGCGCTAAAACGGCTAAGACTTTTCTCTAGTACAACAAATTGGAGATATACATTGTATCAGCCTAACAAAGGAAATAGAAACAAACCAACAGCTTGTTCATATTAACCTCCAAAACTACAAAAAGCAAGATTGTCAACTTTAAGGCTGTATTTACTCCAAACGTATTTTGCCTCCACAACGTTTTTTATAACCCCATAAAGCTAAAAAGCCTTTTACACTCAAGACAAAATCGTGAGTACTAGAAGAACATTAATACTAAACTTTCAAAGCCTTAAAAGGGACCGTATAGAACACAGAAGCAAGCAAAAAGTGTACAATATTTAAGCAAGCAAATAAGTGTACAATATTTTAGCAACTATTTTCAAGCTTCAATTATTGTTATTACAATTTGTATATTTTGTTTTATATGTCTTAAAGTAATAGAGCTCTATACTTTTACTATGCACATGTTTTAAAGTGTTTTAAAATAAATATATTATTTTTTCAACCATAACGCTTAAGCATAAACTTTTATTTAGGTTACACAGTAACATACAATCACCACTAATTATACCTCTAGCTCCCCTCACCTTGGTTATTGCGCTTCATTCTTAGACAGTTGTTTGAAGGAACAATTGTCACACTTGTAGGGTTTAGAGCGTGGTTATATTAACCAATTTTCCCAACATTAACACTCACCAGGTGCACTCACTCTAAACTTGTTTTTTCCTTAGTGATTAGCAGTCATGGGTAATAGTGAAGGAGGGGTTACTGTTGGGTATTGTGGTGAATTGGTGGTTAATATGGGAGGGGGTTTTACCATTGAGAGTTGTGTTAGTTATGGGGTTGATATGGGTTTCAATGGCAGAGGGGTTAAGTAGTGGTTTAAGGGTTAAATTTGATGGGTTTGGCTGTTTAGGAGTTAGGAGTAGTGCAGACAGGGCAGTAATTTATTTATTTTTTTTATTATTATTTTATTTTTTGTATCTTTGCTAGGCATTGTGCTAGCACAAACTATTTTGTTTGCTCTAGCCCAATGAATATCTCTCACATAATGTTTGCAAGGCTCAAAACAATTAACCAACTGTTTGTAATTTGAGTGCAAAAATGGAAGTTATATGGATTTTGTATGAGTGGTATTAGAGTTCCATACTGCTTACATTGATGTGCTCTATTTGCAGCCTGGCCCTTTACTTTCCAGTAAAGTTTTATTTACTACAAATAGCATATGCAAGTTCTTTTTATTTTTGTCCCTTTTGTTTCAGTGCCTAGTCTACATAGGGACTGAGAAGACTTTAAAGAGATCCTGAAAACAAGAAATCATTCTTCATGTTATTTATTTATTTATTTAAAGGGACACTGAACCCAAATTTTTTCTTTTGTGATTCAGATAGAGCATGCAATTTTAAGCAACTTTCTAATTTACTCCTATTATCAATTTTTCTTCGTTCTGTTGCTATCTTTATTAGAAAAAGAAGGCATCTAAGATTTTTTCTTGGTTCAGTACTCTGGACAGCACTTTTTGATTGGTAGATGAATTTATCCACCAATCAGCAAGGACAACCCAGGTTGTTCACCAAAAATGGGCCAGCATCTAAACTTACATTCTTGCATTTCAAATAAAGATACCATGAGAATAAAGAAAATTTGATAATAGGAGTAAATTAGAAAGTTGCTTAAAATATCATGCTCTATCTAAATCACGAAAGAAAAAATTTGGGTTCAGTGTCCCTTTAATTTGTTTACTTCTTTTCTTACATTTTATTACATTTAAAGTATAACACCAATGATTATTTGACATATATATGCTAATTTGCTCATAATTTTAAATATGATATTTTAAATATAATTGTAGAAAACAATTTTCAAATAAATAAATCCAATGATTATAACAGTGGTTTACAAATGTGTTTGTGTATCTAGTTGTATTTTATTACATTGCCAATTAACATTTAATTTCTAATAACATGACAAACTATGGGAATGAGTCATTTGACACTGAAAGACAGAAGGGAGACCCTTCTAAAAATAAAGAGGGTCTTCCTAACCCGCAGTATTGAATGGTTAACATATTTACTGGCGGCTGTTACGTCTCGCTGCCTTATGCCATGATATTATCGGCTTTCCCAGAAATCTCCTCTTGTTTACATATTAGTTTTCATTCTAACATTTTGGAATCTTGTCATTTATTTAGCTACAGCAAAGGCAGGCAAACCTAACTTTCAAGATTAAAAAATTTCAAAAATCTGTCAAACATTACGTTCAACTTTGAAAGGAATTTGTAACCATAATCCTAGGCTTAACACTAGCTTGAATCCTAAAGGAAAACTTAACCGGTGACATTTTGAATGTCATTCCATGATAAACGGAACATTTGAAATCTAGCAATAGTCTGCCGCAATAGTCGGATTACGTTTCATAGAAGCACATTGAAACATTACAAATTTTTTTTTAAATTAAAATATATGACCCAAGGATTAATTCATTTTGTAATATTGGGGTGGATTCTGGTGTGTTAGAATAACACTTGAACAGGTTTATGCAGTTTGATAAGTTGTTTTTATATTCAAAGCCATCCAAATTCCTCAGAAAAACATCTTTTCTGAAAGAAATACTAAACCCAAATGTTTAAATGTAGCCACCCAGCAGCAAGCGCTATCCAGGGTTCTGAACCAAAAATGCGCCATCTCCTAAGCTTTAATTCCTGCTTTTCACATAAAAATACCAAGAGAACAAAGACAAAATTATAGTAGGAGTAAATTAGAAAGTTGCTTAAAATTGCATGCTCTAGCTGAATCATGAAAGAAAAAAATTAGGTTTAGTATCGCTTTAAGGTAAACTATTTTGCACCATTTTAAAGGAAACTTTGCACTATTTTAAAGGAAACTTTGCACCATTTTAAAGGAACATAAATCTGCAATAAGAAAATGCTAAAATGCATTAGAGCATTTTTTAATTGCAATGCTGATTACCTATAACTGTGTTAAACACTGCACAATAATTAATTAAACATATATTTCTCCAACATTGGTGTGTCCGTTCCACGGCATCATCCTTACTTGTGGGAATATCTCTTCCCCAACAGGAAATGGCAAAGAGTCCCAGCAAAGCTGGCCATATAGTCCCTCCTAGGCTCCGCCCACTCCAGTCATTCTCTTTGCCGTTGCACAGGCAACATCTCCACGGAGATGGTTAAGAGTATGTGTGTTTAGTTGTAGTTTTTTTTTTTTATTCTACTATCAAGAGTTTGTTATTTTAAAATAGTGCTGGTATGTACTATTTACTCTGAAACAGAAAAAGATGAAGGTTAAATCTGTAACCGGCTCCGGTTTCGTTATTTTAAGGGTTAAAGCTCTGAAAATTGGTGTGCAATACTTTTAATGCTTTAAGACACTGTGGTGAAATTTTGGTAAATTTTGAACAATTCCTTCATATATTTTCACATATTCAGTAATAAAGTGTGCTCTGTTTAAAATTTAAAGAGACAGTAACGGTTTTGTTTTAAAACGGTTTTTGTGCTTTATTGACAAGTTTAAGTCTGTTTAACCTGTCTGTGCCTTCAGATAAGCTATGTTCTATATGTATGAAAGCCAATGTGTCTCCCCCTTCAAAATTGTGTGATAATTGTGTCATAGCGTCCAAACAAAGTAAGGACAGTACTGCCACACATAATGAAATTGCCCAAGATGATTCCTCAAGTGAAGGGAGTAGACATGGTTCTACATCATCTCCTTCTGTGTCTACGCCAGTTTTGCCCACGCAGGAGGCCCCTAGTACTTCTAGCGCGCCAATGCTTATTACCATGCAACAATTGACGGCTGTAATGGATAACTCCATAGCAAATATTTTATCCAAAATGCCTGCATATCAGAGAAAGCGCGATTGCTCTGTTTTAAACACTGTAGAGCAGGAGGGCGCTGATGATAATTGTTCTGTCATACCCTCACACCAATCTGAAGGGGCCATGAGGGAGGTTTTGTCAGATGGGGAAATTTCAGATTCAGAAAAAATTTCTCAACAGGCTGAACCTGATGTTGTGACATTTAAATTTAAATTAGAACATCTCCGCGCACTGCTTAAGGAGGTGTTATCTACTCTGGATGATTGTGACAACTTGGTCATTCCAGAAAAATTATGCAAGATGGACAAGTTCCTAGAGGTTCCGGTGCACCCCGACGCTTTTCCTATACCCAAGCGGGTGGCGGACATAGTGAATAAGGAGTGGGAGAAGCCCGGCATACCTTTTGTTCCCCCTCCTATATTTAAGAAATTATTTCCTATGGTCGACCCCAGAAAGGACTTATGGCAGACAGTCCCTAAGGTCGAGGGGGCAGTTTCTACTCTAAACAAGCGCACTACTATTCCTATCGAAGATAGTTGTGCTTTCAAAGATCCTATGGATAAAAAATTGGAAGGTTTGCTTAAAAAGATTTTTGTTCAGCAAGGTTACCTTCTACAACCCATTTCGTGCATTGTTCCTGTCACTACAGCAGCGTGGTTCTGGTTCGAGGAACTAGAAAAGTCGCTCAGTAGAGAGACTCCATATGAGGAGGTTATGGACAGAGTTCACGCACTTAAGTTGGCTAACTCTTTTATTTTAGATGCCGCTTTGCAATTAGCTAGATTAGCGGCGAAAAATTCAGGGTTTGCAATTGTGGCGCACAGAGCGCTTTGGCTAAAGTCTTGGTCAGCGGATGTATCATCCAAGACAAAATTGCTTAACATCCCCTTCAAGGGTAAAACTCTCTTTGGACCAGAATTGAAAGAGATTATCTCAGACATCACTGGGGGAAAGGGCCACGCCCTCCCACAAGATAGGCCTTTCAAGGCCAAGAATAAGTCTAATTTTCGTTCCTTTCGTAATTTCAGGAACGGACCGGCTTCTAATTCTGCATCCTCTAAGCAAGAGGGTAATGCCTCACAGTCCAACCAAACCAAACCAGCCTGGAAACCGATGCAAGGCTGGAACAAGGGTAAGCAGACCAAGAAGCCTGCTACCGCTAACAAAACAGCATGAAGGAGTAGCCCCCGATCCGGGACCGGATCTAGTGGGGGGCAGACTCTCTCTCTTTGCTCAGGCTTGGGCAAGAGATGTTCAGGATCACTGGATGCTAGAAATAGTTTCTCAGGGTTATCTTCTGGAATTCAAGGAACTACCCCCAAGGGGACGGTTCCACATGTCTCACTTATCCTCAAACCAAATAAAGAGACAGGCGTTCTTACATTGTGTAGAAGACCTGCTAAAGATGGGAGTGATACACCCAGTTCCAATGACGGAACAAGGAATGGGATTTTACTCAAATCTGTTCGTAGTTCCCAAAAAAGAGGGAACCTTCAGACCAATTCTGGATTTAAAGATCCTAAACAAATTTCTCAGGGTACCATCGTTCAAAACGGAAACCATTCGAACGATTCTACCCACTATCCAGGAAGGTCAATTTATGACTACCGTGGATCTAAAGGATGCGTACCTACATATTCCTATCCACAAAGAACATCATCAGTTCCTAAGGTTCGCCTTTCTAGACAAACATTACCAGTTTGTGGCCCTCCCATTCGGATTAGCCACTGCTCCAAGGATTTTCACAAAGGTACTCGGGTCCCTTCTAGCGGTTCTAAGACCGAGGGGCATTGCAGTAGTACCATACTTGGACGACATTCTAATACAAGCGTCGTCCCTTTCAAAAGCAAAGACTCATACAGACATCGTTCTGGCCTTTCTCAGATCTCTCGGATGGAAGGTGAACATAGAAAAAAGTTCTCTGTCTCCGTCAACAAGAGTTCCCTTCCTGGGAACAATAATAGATTCCTTAGAAATGAGGATCTTTCTGACAGATGTCAGAAAGTCAAAACTTCTAAGCGCTTGTCAAGTTCTTCATTCTGTTCCACGTCCTTCCATAGCTCAGTGCATGGAAGTAGTAGGGTTGATGGTTGCAGCAATGGACATAGTTCCTTTTGCGCGAATTCATCTAAGACCATTACAACTGTGCATGCTGAAACAGTGGAATGGGGACTATACAGACTTGTCTCCAGTGATTCAAGTAGATCAGAAGACCAGAGATTCACTCCGTTGGTGGATATCCCTGGACCACCTATCCCAGGGAATGAGCTTCCGCAGAACAGAGTGGGTCATTGTCATGACCGACGCCAGTCTAGTGGGCTGGGGTGCGGTCTGGGAATCCCTGAAAGCTCAGGGACTATGGTCTCGGGAAGAGTCTCTTCTCCCGATAAACATTCTGGAACTAAGAGTGATATTCAATGCTCTCAGGGCTTGGCCTCAGCTTGCAAAGGCCAGATTCATAAGATTCCAATTAGACAACATGACGACTGTTGCGTATATCAATCATCAGGGGGGAACAAGGAGTTCCCTGGCGATGAAAGAAGTAACCAAAATAATACAATGGGTGGAGAATCACTCCTGCCATCTATCTGCGATCCACATCCCAGGTGTGGAAAACTGGGAAGCGGATTATCTGAGTCGTCAGACATTTCATCCGGGGGAGTGGGAACTCCACCCGGAGATTTTTGCCCAGTTGACTCAATTATGGGGCATTCCAGACATGGATCTGATGGCGTCTCGTCAGAACTTCAAGGTTCCTTGCTACGGGTCCAGATCCAGGGATCCCAAGGCGACTCTAGTGGATGCACTAGTAGCGCCTTGGACCTTCAACCTAGCTTATGTGTTCCCACCGTTTCCTCTCATTCCCAGGCTGGTAGCCAGGATCAAACAGGAGAGGGTCTCGGTGATCTTGATAGCTCCTGCGTGGCCACGCAGGACTTGGTATGCAGACCTGGTGAATATGTCATCGGTTCCACCATGGAAGCTACCTTTGAGACAGGACCTTCTTGTTCAGGGTCCATTCGAACATCCAAATCTGGTCTCCCTCCAGCTGACGGCTTGGAGATTGAACGCTTGATTCTATAAAAGCGTGGGTTTTCAGATTCGGTGATTGATACTCTGGTTCAGGCCAGAAAACCGTTAACTAGAAAGATTTACCATAAAATATGGAAAAGATATATCTGCTGGTGTGAATCCAAGGGATTCCCTTGGAATAAGGTAAAAATTCCTAAGATTCTTTCTTTTCTACAAGAAGGTTTGGATAAAGGATTATCTGCGAGTTCTCTAAAGGGACAGATTTCTGCTTTATCTGTCTTACTACACAAACGATTGGCAGCTATGCCAGATGTTCAAGCATTTGTTCAGGCTCTGGTTAGGATCAAGCCTGTTTACAGACCTTTGACTCCTCCCTGGAGTTTAAATCTAGTTTTTTCAGTTCTTCAAGGGGTTCCGTTTGAACCTCTACATTCCATAGATATTAAGTTGTTATCTTGGAAAGTTTTGTTTTTGGTTGCTATTTCTTCTGCTAGAAGAGTTTCAGAGTTATCTGCTCTGCAGTGTTCTCCGCCCTATCTGGTGTTCCATGCAGATAAGGTGGTTTTGCGTACTAAGCCTGGTTTCCTTCCAAAGGTTGTTTCTAACAAAAATATTAACCAGGAGATAGTTGTACCTTCTTTGTGTCCGAATCCAGTTTCAAAGAAGGAACGTTTGTTACACAATTTGGACGTAGTCCGTGCTCTAAAATTCTATTTAGAAGCTACAAAAGATTTCAGACAAACATCTTCTCTGTTTGTCGTCTATTCTGGTAAAAGGAGAGGTCAAAAAGCGACTTCTACCTCTCTTTCCTTTTGGCTTAAAAGCATCATCCGATTGGCTTACGAGACTGCCGGACGGCAGCCTCCTGAAAGAATCACAGCTCACTCCACTAGGGCTGTGGCTTCCACATGGGCCTTCAAGAACGAGGCTTCTGTTGATCAGATATGTAAGGCAGCGACTTGGTCTTCACTGCACACTTTGCCAAATTTTACAAATTTGATACTTTTGCTTCTTCGAAGGCTATTTTTGGGAGAAAGGTTTTGCAAGCCGTGGTGCCTTCCGTTTAGGTAACCTGATTTGCTCCCTCCCTTCATCCGTGTCCTAAAGCTTTGGTATTGGTTCCCACAAGTAAGAATGACGCCGTGGACCGGACACACCAATGTTGGAGAAAACAGAATTTATGCTTACCTGATAAATTACTTTCTCCAACGGTGTGTCCGGTCCACGGCCCGCCCTGGTTTTTTAATCAGGTCTGATGAATTATTTTCTCTAACTACAGTCACCACGGTACCATATGGTTTCTCCTATATTTTTCCTCCTGTCCGTCGGTCAAATGACTGGGGTGGGCGGAGCCTAGGAGGGACTATATGGCCAGCTTTGCTGGGACTCTTTGCCATTTCCTGTTGGGGAAGAGATATTCCCACAAGTAAGGATGACGCCGTGGACCAGACACACCGTTGGAGAAAGTAATTTATCAGGTAAGCATAAATTCTGTTTTAAAGACAGCTCTTAAACTGTAATAGTCCAGAGCTGAACACAGCTTCTGAGCCAGTCAGAGGAGGCATATATGCATAGCTGGCAAGCTAAAGCTATATTCAGCTCAGTATCAGCAGTATACTGTCGAATTGGAGCTGATACATTTTACCTGCTGAAGCGTATTCAATTATTTGCAAACAGCCCTTTACCTATATTTTGTCATTTGAAATAGCTGCATTTGGCTATTGAAACCACCACCTATACTGAAAATATGAATACAGTTGTATTCTCTGTGGAAACAGAAGCATAAATTAACCTCCCAGTGGGGGTGTGGGAGGGAGATTTTTGTATCTGAAATAGCTGTTTATGCCACTTGAACCCCCAAGTCAAAATTAGCATTTCAATATATAACTATTAAGCTTTGTATATAGAGAGAGATCATATGAGTAGGTCTGCATTCCCTGAAGCCTCAGTCCATTTAAATGGGCATGTCATTGAGAACAAGGTGATCATTAAATTAGCAAAAAGATATTTCAAATACAAAAATAAACATGAAGGGATGGATGCGCAATAACCAGCCGTTGCAAGAGTTTATAAAAAATAAAAGTAAATTAGTCTGTGGGTTCAGATAATATTCATTCAAGGTTTCTAAGAGAACTTCAATCCGTGATAACTACTCAATTAGCTGATTTATTCAGTCACTGCTAAAAGTTGTTGTTGTAAAAGTCTGGAAATTTGCCAATGTAGTTCCTCTTCATAAAAATGGTAATAGGGAAGATTCTGCTA
Source organism: Bombina bombina (assembly GCF_027579735.1). Taxonomy (NCBI): domain Eukaryota; kingdom Metazoa; phylum Chordata; class Amphibia; order Anura; family Bombinatoridae; genus Bombina; species Bombina bombina. The sequence continues at coordinate 1,154,158,386 of NC_069501.1, read as the reverse complement.
ACTATAGGACAGTCAGGTTTACCTCAATTGCAGGGAAATTAATAGAACCCTTTTAACGGAAAGACTTGTGTCTTACCGTCAGTCAAACAACTTAGAAGACAGCATGGTTTCATTGCTGGAAGATCATTTCAGACTAATCTAATTTATTTCTTTGACCATGTAACTAAATTAATAGACCAAGAAGGAGCTGTAGATGATGCATATCTAGACTTTAGCAAAGCATTTGTCTGTCCCACACAACACCCCAATGTATTGCCTTGGAGTAGATGCTAAGATTGTTAAGAGGGTAGAATGCTGGCTTAAGGATAGAAGGCAGAGGGTTTCAATTAATGGAGTACATTCAAATGAGGGGTCAGTTACTAGTGGTGTTCCCCAAGGGTCAGTTCTTGGGCCTGTTTTGTTTAACATGTTCATTAGTGATATTGGAAGTAAGCTTCAGGGGAAAGTTTGCTTGTTTGCAGATGATACAACATTTTGTAACAGAGTTGGTGATCCAGGAGGGGTGGATCAAATGAACAGTGATAGTAAAAAACTGGAGTACTGGGCAAATAAATGGGATCTGAAATGTAATATTAACAAGAGCAAAGCTATGCATATAGGATCCAAAAACCCAAAGGCCAATTATAGTCTCAATGTCTCAATGGTACATTACTGACTGTAACTAAAGAAGAACGGGACTTGGGAGTTATTACTTCGGATGGTTTAAAATTTGGTACACAATGTAGCAGTGCAGTGAGTAAAACTTGTTGAATACTTGGTTGCATTGGAAGAGGTATTAATAGTAGAAATAGTAAGGTTCTTATGCCCCTTTATAGATCGCTAGTTAGACCTCATCTAGAATACTGTGCACAGTTCTGGAGACAACATCTCCAGAAGGATATAAATAAACTAGAAACTGTCCAAAAGAGCGCTACTAAAATTTACACAGTCTGAAATATAAAACGTACAAAGAAAGACTCTATGACCTACATATGTATAGTTTAGAGGAGAGAAGGGAAAGAGGTGACATGATAGAAACCTTCACATTTATGAAGGGGTCACAATCTTACGTTAGAGGGTAGCAGATTCAGGAGAAATGTGAGGAAGCATTTTTTTACAGAAAGGGTGGTGCATTCATGGAATAAACTTCTAATTGAGGTGGTAAATACAAAGGGGCCGATTTATCAATGTCTGGCAGACATGATCTGCTGTAGCGGATCATGTCCGCCAGAGGTCGCTAAATGCCAACAGCATACGCTGTTGGCATTTAACATTGCACAATCAGTTCTGGTGAACTGCTAGCGCACTGCCCCCCACCCCCCTGCAGATTTGCGGCCAATCGGCCACTAGCAGGGGGTGTCAGTCAACCCAATCGTACACGATCGGGCGGATTGATGTCCGCAGCCTCAGACGAGGTGTATGAGTTAAGAGACAGCAGTCTTAAGACTGCTGCTTCTTAACTCATGTTTCCTAAAGGCTCGCCCAGAAACAGGGCAATTAGGGGCCATTCGGCCATTGTTAAATTGGCCTGAAAGACTGTAAAGGAATTAAAAAATGCCTGGGACCTACATAAGGCTATCCTAAGAAAACAGTAACATTTAATATGGGTAGACTTGATGAGCCTTTTTGGTTCTTATCTACTGTCAAGTACTATTTCTTTATGTAAATGCTGGCCCAGGACTATAATTGAGAATGTGTCCTTCTACATAGGAACGCATTATGACTTTTGTGGCCCTAGGTACTTTTGCCTTCATGGGCCCATTTCGCCATTAAAAAAATACATTTTAGTTTATGTGTTTGTATAATAAAAGCTATAATCCATGCTGGATTTGTCTTTGTACCAATTAAGTATTTAACTAGTTTAATGAAAGAAGTAAACTGGACTGAGTATAATTGAGCCTCCTATGCACCATCATTCCATATGGCTAATAAGTGTCATCATTACAGGGAGAGCAGAGAGTTCTTCCCCCACCAGCATAAAGGCCGTAAACCTAACTAAATTATATGAGGCTGAGCCTATAGTGCTGTGTGCAGTAGAAGAAGACAGGTAGTGAGGCTTAGACAGACTGTGAGACAACAGACACCCCGTCAGGGGTTTCAGGACTTAATGAAGCATATTATAACCTTCTCATCATTTTAGCAGTAAGCAGGGGCGTATTATGGCCTAGGCCCTAGGCCAACAAGGCCGGTGCCTAGGGCAGCAGATTTGGGAGGGGCAGCACATCTGCCCTATCCTCTCTCTAAAAGCCAGCACACAGTACAGTGAGCGATAAAGTGCAGTCACTTACAGAGAAGACAAGGCACGTGCGCTGATTAAGGTCGCTCTTCACAGGCAGTGCTCCTTTAAACCATTGCTTCATTTAGAGCCACCGGCATTTTTGCAGTGGAAGCGTTCTTGGTGAGAAACTTGCCCGGGATATGCTTACAAGGTGAGGCTGGAGGAGAAGACCTTGTGCCGATATGCTGCCTCCCCTTGTCAGCTGTGGTGGGTCTGCAAGCGCATTGCAAATTGCAGGTCTTAGTAACAAACGTATATTAGCTACTAATAGCTAGCTTTCTCTGCATTCATGAATCCACAGAGTAAATAGTAAACGGATACTTAAAAAGTTTCATTACTTGAATGATTGTAATTACTGTATGTGGCATGTGAAGGGCAGTGATTGCTTCAAAGTGTATTCTTCTTTTCCTCCCTTCCTCTTTCCCTTCTTTCCCTTTCTCCCTGCCTTCCTTTATCAACTCCCTTCCTCCCTCAACTCACTACCTCCCTCAACTCCCTCCCTTCTTTCTCTCAACTCCCTCCCTTGTTCTCTTCTTTCACTCCTTTCTTGGCCTCCCTTCTTTCCCTCCCCCCTTTTCTCCTCTCCCTCCCCACTTTTCTTTTCTCTCTCTCCCTCCCCTCTTTCCCTCCCTTTTCTCCCCTCCCTTTCTTTTCTCTCCCTTCTCTCAGGGAGAAAATGGTATGAGATGCATGCAATTTAACCCACGTATACAAGTGTTTTGCTAGCAAATTTTATTTTAAATTGTTATCGATTTTTTTTTTTTAACAGACTGATGCCAAAAAAGTATTAGGGGGAAAACAGGCCTAAAACCATTTATTTATTTTTTTAAGGGGGGGGGGGGGTGTTTTAAGGAAAAATGTAGAACATCTTTTTTACCCCAAAATCTATTTGTCTTTCCCACTTTTCAGTTCAAGGGGTAATTCTGTAGGTATATTTATAGGAGACAAACAAAGCCTTTAGAGCCTCCAAACTCAGTGGTGTATTTAAATTTTGTGAGGATAGCCTGTTGCCCCCTATTTCCTCCCACCTCAACTATATTATCTCATACTTATCTAAAATAGACCACTAAACAAGAAGCCAAATGCACATGGATCATGCACCCCTGTTACACAAAAAAGGATTGTTAGTAGGTAGTAAAATTAATAAATAAATACATAAAACATTTGGAAGCCATTGTGTCATAGAATTCCACCTCAGTATTTGCTGCTTTCCCTCCCCTACTGTACTGCTGCCCTAGGTACAAACCTAGCTGTTCTAAGCTAAAATACACCCCTCACTGGCCATATGTCAGCTGTGCACCATTACACCCTGTTATTATTACACCTATTACTGAAACTAATAATTTTTCATTAAAAATGTTTTTACAATACTGACATCCCTTTATGATATTGTACTTATATATAAAAATTAAAAAAAGCTTTTAACAACAAATATAAAGTTTTACGGTTTAATAACATTTTTTACTCAAGACAAACTAACATACCAAAGCTTTTTTTCCTTTCTATTTTAAGGAATGTCAGTTAGAATAGATACTTATGCTTCCACGAAGAACCTTTACTTATATGGTATAATACAGCAGCGATGATCCACTAGGTAACATTCTTTAAGCTTTGCTTGCTTTTAGGAATGGCTCTGTTTGTGGATAAAAAAAAATCACATCTTCCGATTAATCCATCGCACACAGGTTATGAGAAAAGGTTACATTTCTGAAAATAGTAAAGGATTATTTTTTCTTCCTAAAATTCCTGTAATAATAAATTGTTCATTCCATCACACTTACATTTTATGTCATGGCTGTTATGTCATGACTGTATAGGAGGAGATCTTTTGCTCTACACTTGCAAAAACACTAAATCTATCAGCAAGTCAGACACATAAATGGTTCAATTTAGATTATAAAACAGTAAAGCAACAGTAGTAGTGAACAGCTTGTGACCCAGGAGCTGCATGGGTTGGCAACTGGCAGTACAAGAGTTGAATGGGTGAGTAAACAGCAGCACGGGATCTGCATGGGTAGGTAAATAGCACCACAGGATCTGCATGGGTTGTAAATAGCAACACAGGATCTGCATGAGTGGGTAAATAGCACCACAGGATCTGCATGGGTGGGTAAATAGCAACACAGGATCTGCATGGGTGGGTAAACAGCAGCACATGATCTGCATGGGTGGGTAAACAGCAGCACATGATCTGCATGAGTGGGTAAACAGCAGCACATGATCTGCATGGGTGGGTAAATATCAGCAAGCGATTTGCATGGGCGGGTAAGTAGCAGCACAGGATCTGCATGGATGGGTAAACAGCAGCATGGGATCTGCATAGGTGGGTAAATATCAGCAAGAGATTTGCATGGGTGGGTAAATAGCAACACAGGATCTGTATGGGTGGGTAAATAGCAGCATGAGTCTGAATGGGTGGGTAAATAGCAGCACTAGATCTGCATGGATGAGTGAATAGCAGCACAGGATCTGTATGGGTGAGTAAATAGCAGCATGAGTCTGAATGGGTGGGTAAATAGCAGCACTAGATCTGCATGGGTGGGTGATTAACAGCACAGGAAAGATGCCATATTGAAAGAAGCCGGTCTAATGAAAAAACATAAATTATGCTTACCTGAGTCCACAGCTGCATTCATTACTTTTGGGAATTAAGAACCTGGCCACCAGGAGGAGGCAAAGACAACCTAGACAAAGGTGTAAATACTCCTCCCACTCCCCTCAACCCCCAGTCATTCTGCAAAGGAATAAGGAACATTAGAAGAAATATCAGGGTGAAAAAAGGTGCCAGAAGAATAAAAATACAGACGCCCCACATAAAAAATACGGGTGGGGAGCTGTGGACTCTTTCCATCTGAAGAAAAGAAAATTATCAGGTAAGCATAATTTATGTTTTTCTTCATAGATGGAAAGAGTCCACAGCTGCATTAATTACGTTTGGGAAAACAATACCCAAGCTATAGAGGACACTGAATGCCAAGACGGGAGGGTACAAGAGGCAGCCCATTCTGAGGGCACCAGGCCTGAAACCACTACCCAACAAAACCCTGCTTCATCCGAAGCCAAGAACATTGAAAGGAAAAGGCCTCAAGGACACTGACCCGCAGATAGTCCGGACGCCTAGCTAGAGACCGCAAAATCAGACTCAACTGAGCCAACAGTCCTCCAGGAGACACCGTCGCCCAGCGGTCGGCCCCCAACCACACACCCCTTACTAGTGAAGGGAACACCAGCCCAAAACTCCCAAAGGGACAGGGCAAGAAAAAAAAAAAGGAAATCGAAAGGACATCACAAAATTCTAGAAGGAAGACCCCTATAACGAGCCCAGCTCATAAAGATCCAAAGGGTCCAAAACAATTAATGGGGAGGCAACGCCCAGACCAACATAACACAAGGTCTAGGACCAGGCATCTGAAACAACGATTTCTACTCTCCACGTTGAGTGGAAGCACCAAAACAACAACAGAAAAAGTATCCTTAGGTCGTCAGCACCTAGAATACTGAACTATTCAACACAAATACGAGGTAAACACCCGAGTCAGAAAACTTTACTAAGAAGTAAAATGCGGCCAAACAAGATATCCAATTGTAAAAACTCCAAAACAGAGGGCACCCTCTAGGTAATCCCAGCCGCCAGACCAACACATAGGTCCCAAAGGGGAGAAGTATAGAACATCAACTAGGCCCATTACACCCCCGCAGAACAACAATCTTAGGACCTACTCCCAGCCGGGCCAGCCCAAGCATCAGTAGGTCGGAAAACAGGGGAACAGAAGAACCCCGGCACCCGCTCACAAAAGATCGTAAAAAACGGCTTTAGACATTCCACACCGGAAAGAACAGAACAATCCAGAGAGCATGTCTCTCTCTAAATAGGTTAAACCCTCTGTTCCATCCCTTGAATTCTAGGAAAAGTCCTAAACAAGGCCTCCTTATAGGAGAACAACCCCTCCCCCCTAAGAAAAAGGGGCCATTAGACACAGAGTACCTGCCCATGAGGCACAAGGCCACAGGCCGAATAAAAGAACACTCTCTAATGCAGATGAACCTGGAAGGAATCCCCTGAAAACCTAGCGCACAGAATGGTGCATAAACTGCAGTGGTTATCCCTATAACCCCTCACCTGCAGAACCACAAAGCCATCAGGTTACTTCAGCAAACCGGCCAAGGGAAACCGTTCATTGAGCGTAGGCAAAGCCAATGATAGTGGTACTCAGGAAATCTGGCCATCGACCAGCTCTACTAGCCAGACCAAAGGTCATAGCCCATACCCGGAACAGGAGAACCCCGAACCCGCCCTGGATCCTGAAAAGACCGGTTAATGGTGCTTTAGCAAGGATATTTGCCGGACATGCGTTATGAAGAGCACATAGCCATAGCTGGCTAAGCCATTGTGGTACACCATGAACGGGATCTACAAGGGAAACACTGAGCAAAAACCTCAGCAACCAGAAGAACCAGGGCGATGACTGGTTCGAGCCTCCCATTGTTTAAAACAAACAATATGCCAGAAACACCCCGTCTGACATAGAAAACAGACCAACAGGGAGATATTAATGTAATATCCAGGAGAACCCGGAGAACGAGACATCTCGCAAGTCCCGACCTAAGGAGGAAACCACCCCATGCCGAAGTCCAACGCTCCAAAGGATCTAAGGCATCTCAAACCAAGACACTAGAGCCCATAGGCATTCGACTGCCACAAGACGACCCAAGCAAGAGAATACCATAAGGACAAGGTCACTTGATCAAAAGCTAGTCTCCACCTCGAGACAGAGGAGGACCTGAAACCAAGGATGCATCCCCAGATCAGGAAAACTCCCAAGCAGAGTCAAAAAGAACTCTCTCAAAGGGAAACTCAGGTCCCCAAAGCAGACCCAACTCACATGGAGGAACGTACAAAATCTAAAGGGTCTCAAAAAGAGAGCAATCCTCTCCTGAAGGGAAACCCAGGGTCCCATAAGGAGACTAACCCACATGGGGAAGTCCAAAGGTCTCACTGACCAGAGAACCCCGGAAGGAACACTTCCAAGAGGACAATTCCTAGAGCCTCTGAAAGGCCAAACCGCCTTAAACCAGCGGTAAGGAGGCGCTAAACCTCCAATCCTCCCACGTGAGGAAGAATACTCTAGGTCCCGAGAGACTCAGAAGCAAAATGAGTGACGCAGTGTAATGCCGCTGACCCAGTCAACCAACTTGAAGGCTCAATAAGGACTGAAACAATCCTTCCAGACTCACAGACCCACAAGTCCTCATTATAATGCTTAGCTGAAACTTGTAAAATAAAAACAAGAAACACAAATAATAAAGTAAGCACTCGGAGCCTCAACCGGACCAGCCAGGCCGAACAGGCACCATGTGTCTGAACAGGCCACGAGACAGAAGATCTGAACCCAAACAGGACCAGCCTGCAACAGAGCCATAACTGTCAAGCTGCCTAAAGCCTCCCTCAGAGGGGAAGAGAATGACAGACAAAACATAGGACTAACATGTCCCTTAGCAACTTCTGCAGAAGTAACAGCGAGAATAGATCCCGAAGGAAACATATAACCAAAATAAAAGTCATCCTAACCGGATAAAAGAAAATATAAGGCAGCCCGTAGGCAAACGCCTAAGAAGAAACAGGCATACCAGCAGGACCAGCCAAACGGAACTCTGATCTTCCAACAAAAACTGGGAAGGATCTCAACAACCGACAATCAGGAGATTACGTCATCCCCACATGTCTAATGAGGTGAACCATTTGAAGCAGAATACTGTGGATTCCCATATCCATTAAGGATAGGATCCTCTAATAACTCAAAAACGTGTTTGAGTAAAACGCGAAGGCATGCTATTCTGTAACGAAAGGCACAACACACAGGGACAGCTACACCCACAGGGAACTGTATAGGCCAACCCAAGGACAATCGGGCATGAGCACAAATGCAAATTAACGTCTGGGCTCTGCAGACGCATAATCGCCAAAAATATGTGAAAGCGAAAATGAGCTGCAACCTCCAGGGGGAACATGCCACCCTGCAAGGAGGGATAAACATAATCTGGGTTACCCGCATGTGTAGTAGTAGGGAGCGGTAGGGAACTCAACTCTCTGAGGCCTACCCCCAGAGGTGGATGGCTCCTTGGACCCTTGATTCACTGAGCCCAAGGAACAAGGCGATCTAATACGGCATATCGAACATAACTGATTGACCTGTGTCAACGGGGCCAATTCGCATTCTTCACAAGTTGACTAATCTGAATCTAAAATTTGAACAGTCTCAGCATCAGAATCCTCCATAACTGGATAGATAATATATTAATATGGACTAAAGAAAAATCTAAACGGCACCTGACACCCACAATGGCTGGGGCACTCACCACCTCCTAGAACCAGACACTAGCAGACCCGAATTTTTCAGTCGCCACACGGTCAGGAATATGGGAGACCAGAATGTAAACACGTCCAGTTACAAGGTGAACTGTACAGTCCAAAAAAAGCACTCCCAACCATAAGGTTGCGTCACTTCCAAAGGCCCCTATGTTCTAAGCCAAGAGCCCAGTTAACACTACACATAAGCAGATTGAATCACATAACAAACATGATTCAACACCCTGTTCAATAATCCCTCTCAGGAGATATTAACCCTCGATTCCATGAACTAAAGGAGCCTCAATGAGGCCCTAGCCTTCATACTTAATAAGTTCTGCAGGATAGTACCTTACAGGAAACAAATAAGATACAGTACATTCAGATGAAGTAAAATGAAATGATCTTACCGCAATCTACGCCATGGAACAAGAACACGGCCCTTCAAGTGTGATGAATAGTAGCAGCGCCTCCGCCATGGACTTGAGAGAAGAAAGCAGGCAGCGAAGCGAAGTTCGACAACACCGATTGCTTGTGGAGCTGTTAATATGAGTCGGGATGGTTTTGCAGAAAGACTCTCCCTGCATCTCCAGACTCTAACTTTCATCCAGGCTCTCACTGAGAGGCTAACAAACAGAGAATGCAGCAGCATAGGTATTTTACCAATTTTATTCTGGCACAGACAAAGTCCACAACGTTTCGGGTGTTACCCCTTAATCATGTGAATAATTCATTCTGTTAGATGAATTCCTAGAGTATTGGGGTAACTCCTTTCTCCTCAATGCGGTCAGATAGTATACCGCTTGTTGAATGAGGGTTGCGGTTTTGCTTACCGGACCCTTGAAAGATTGTGGATTTATCCAGGATTGGAAAAATAGCTCCGTGTGGTCTCTGTTCACCTGTACACACACCTCAATCGGTGTGGCAGGTGTATCTGGTATCGGCTGGGCAGCCTTTCTCAAAGCGGCTACTAACAGATTGCAAGACGATAAACCGCTAAGGAAACATCATACAAGCATTTAAAGTGACCGAGCAAAAGAACACCAACCTGCAGGAGCGGTGATTAAGAGACCGCAATAAGAAAGGAGGTAATATCAAGCGAGCAGGGACTCAACAACAAATTATCATCGGAAGAACTAAAGACCCATAAAGATTTACCCAGCACAGAACGAAATTTACTACCCATCGAAACAAGAAGCACATTTCTCAATGGAGACCTTTTGTGGTTATCTTCTCATCACGGATTCACTGTAAATAGTGTGTTCAATCAGAAACACTATAAGGTACTATTGGGCTAACTTGCTTCACAACAAATAACCAATACATTTACTTACTGTTCCCATAGCCATTGGGCTGACCGCTATACCAAACCCCAAGAACTTTTTTGAATATCGGATTAAGAGTATATAGTTGTCACATATAACAATAATTCAGATATCCTTAAGCAGACAGTGTATTTAGATTTGTTGACAAGTTTTTAATAGCAACATTGTTGGACTCAAGTAATAACAATTATACCATTTGGATATATTTGCAAACGATAGAGTTTTTAATATTATTATCATTTATTGTTTTTAAAAGACACCGGTGTCCAGTTTTTTACAAACATATATATGCTATATTTGACAAACTCGCTTATTGTAGATTATATGGTTTTAATTATATAAACAATAAACTGCATTTTAATTTACCATTGTGTGTATATATATTTTCCAAAAGGAGTATACAGATCCTGGTGTAAATGATGACCTGCAACATTTAAGCAACTAATATCATTTATACCTAGACGTTGGGAATAGCAAGCTAAGTTGCGCCACCTTATATCACATTTACTTTTAAACTTCTGGGATAACGTTTTAAAGGTAAGCTATATTCCCTACCAATCGCACAGTCTAAACCCCTTTTTGTTCATATAACTAAGCTGTTGTGAAACCATTCATTTAAGTACAAATCCTATCTGTTAAATGTAAGTGACTATAATTCTCTCTAAACACAATTGCTAAGGGGAAAAGCATATTTACATATGTGCCTTATTCTTCATATGCTTAAAGTACAACATAAAGTATTTAAACTACAATTATAGTTTCTTAAAGTATGAAATCTCCACCTAATTAAAGGAAAACATCATAGAAGATGTGTAGAAATGTCAACTTAAACAAACACAGAACCCCTTTGTGTTTATAGTAGAAGATGTATACTACTTGCCCTGATATAGCCTGAACTTTACCATATGTATTTATATGTGTATATATGTATTTACAGACATATATACACATATAAACAAATAAATACATATGTACACACATATAGACATATAACTTTGCAGTTAAGTAGATGAAAATATGTAAAAACATATGTTATACTGTGTATGTGCTGTAAATATTTAACATAGGGGAATATGTCCTTTGTATTTAAAAAAAAAAAAAAAAATATATATATATATATATATATATATACTGTATTCAGAATTTCATCTATACATTCTGCAATGTGAAAAACATCTGTATGTGAAATATTAATATTTTGTCGGGTTAGCACACTCGATTGGGTTTGCACGCGAGTGGGGTGTTTCCCACTTTTCCGTTCCATTGAAGTATATGGGGGAATAAGTTAACATGTTTGCGATATTAGTAGTTTGGCTTTTTGCACACATCGGGTTAACGCGCAAGCGAAAATGTTATGTTTTAACTTGTAACACAAACACTACCCGACACACGCAAAAATCTTCCTTCTAACGGAGTTAACGCGCGAGAGGGAATAATAAATAGCGCACCACTCGTAATCTAGCCCATATTGGGTTCCATATCATAACTGCTACAGAGATAGCAGTACCAATTAAAATTTGCATATTTAATAGAGTTAGATTAACAAGATAGGCAGCAACATTTTGAGATCATTCCCTTAATCTGTGTGGTTTGTATTGGATTGAGGGGTTTGGTAGTGTAATGTGCACCTCTCACGTTTGTGCTGGACTGATAGATTTTTACTTCCATAACTGACCATTATAAAAGCCTTTTACCAGCTCTAAAAGATGGTCCAGAACCAATGGTCAACACTGACCTCAAACTAAGTCAACGTAATCCATATTTTTATTGTTGACAAAAATTGCTAGGTGCTCATTATTCAGCTTTAAATAAACAATACCTGGGGGGCGGAGCTAGCCACAAGATGGAGCGGCTGCTTTTTCACTGAGCTCCGTACAGCAGCATAGTTTTAAAGGACATAATCTGCTAATCCTTTGTCAAGATTAGAAACAGAGGGCTTCAACATCGGTCCTACACCCCTTAGGACCCGATCAAGAGAGTTGGAGGTGTACTTTAGCCGCAAAGCGGCCATCAGACGTGCCGCAACACGATGGACATAGACAACTGTGAAACATAATTGCGGGACCGTGATTCACAATTAAGATTTAATATAGATCCCTGCCAGCTATAGATTGGTGCTGCTGAGGCTCAGAAGAAAGAGTAATTGACCGTAATTGAGTGAACTTTCTAATCTAAGGCGCAAGTAAGGGGCACAATTATAACTGTGTAGGTGAGGCCTACAAGAAAATCTGTGCATCATCTATCATGCCATTATTATAACAAACATGATCTTTCTGATCTCAGAGTCAGTACATATATATCACCAGGGATTATATATATATTAATACTCAAAGAAAGAAATCCTACAATCTTACAGCTGACTTCCGGAACGGATGTTTTTTTACAGTTCAGCAATATTCAACTGCTATAAACAGCACCATACGATAAAGTATTAACAGCATACTGAACACTACTCAACCATACTAATGCTATGAGAAGAGGAAGAGCTAAAAGAAACATATAGCATATGTAACTTTGAAAGCAACAAATCATACGTAATTTACCAGAAAAATATAACAACTTGTCTGAAGTTATATCACAAATTTTCAAAATTTCCTTCCAGAAGAAGATAAGTCGGTCGCTCTTTCTAATGGACAGAGTTCATAGAGCTTTGGACAAACCCCCGAACCCAGCGGCATCTAGAGATCTAATCATAAAGCTACATTACTACCATATCAAGGAGCAGATTATGCAAGCTGTTTGGAAAATTCCGGAAATAACCTTTGAGGGCCACAAGATACAGCTATATGCAGACCTCTCCCCTATAACCTTTAAAAAGAGAAGGGAGCTCAAACCAATTGTATCAGCATTGACCAAAGCCTAGCTAAAATAAAGATGGGGATTTCCAATCTGGCTGTCATTTACAGTGTACAGGACCTCTTTTTCTTGTTCTTCAGTGGCAGAAGGACAGTCCATTTTGCAGATTGAGAAAGCAATACCTTCTGAAAACCAATCTCCTAAACCTCAACGCAAAGCAATAGCACGTACATGGACACCTGTTCACAAGAATGGAAAAACACAGAGACACAGCCAGGGATCGGAGAGTCCAACTTGATCGATTGGGGACAATCGGGTGAGAGCATCAGAAATGAACGCAATGCAAAAAAATTCCCGAATTTTAAATTCATTAAATTTTCTGAACTTTTTTGAGACCAACTTTTCAGAGGTGCTGTTTCGAAGCTACAGACTCAAGGCATCATACCGATTCCTCACACTTCTTACCAGGCATCGCAAGACGTCTGCTGGATACAGGTCCCTGGTGACGTAATTTGGGTTGGAACTCTGAGGATGCCACTCGTAGGTCGGAATTGTTCATGCTTGGTGGTTCCCGGGCACTGCGTTCTCTCCTCGCTGCTACAAGAGGTTCTTGACATCCTGCAAAGTATCCAGTAATTTCTATGGGCGCCTTGGCTGCAGTCAGTTGCACTTGTTAGTGTCAGGTTAGGTGAAGTCCCGAATCAGACCCAAATGCTAGAATGATTATTAACAACACACTAGCACACTGAGTATAAACCAGGATCTGACCCCACGACAGCTTCACTGGAAAAGAATGATACAAGGTGAGATGGTACTCACAGAATCCAGGGAATACCTCTAAGAAGCTTGATAGAAGATAACGGGTCAGGAATAGATGTATTCAGGCAGGCAAAGATTTGGCAACGTGTGATCCAGCAACAAGGTAAATTCAGATTTGAGAGGATTAAGCAGAGACGTGGTCAGGCAAGCATAGTTCGTTAACAGTATATCAGGCAGCAAAGTATCCCCAGTTTTGAAAGGGTTAAACAGAGACGTGGTAAAGCAAGCAAAGTTCATTAACAGTATATCAAACAGCAAAGTATCCTCAGGATAGAAAGGGTTAAATAGTGACATAGTCAAGCAAGCAAAGTTCGTTAACAGTATATCAGGCAGCAAAGTATCCTCAGGTTTGAAAGGGTTAAACAGTTGTTAACAGTATATCAGGCAGCAAAGTATCCTCAGGTTTGAAAGGGTTAAACAGAGACGTAGTCAAGCAAGCAAAGTTTGTTAACAGTATATCAGGCAGCAAAGTATCCTCAGGTTTGAAAGGGTTAAACAGAGACGTGGTCAAACAAGCAAAGTTCGTTAACAGTATATCAGGCAGCAAAGTATCCTAATGAGTACTCACAAAGCCACAGCAAGAAAAAACAAACGGGCATCAGGTGAAGTAGATGCTGGAATTTGAACTTGGAGTGATGTCAGCAGAATGGGACAGCTTCAGGGAGCGTGTCAGCAGAATGAGACTGCTTCAGACGCAAAGGATGTTTCTAAGCAACGCAGCAACAGAGCCTCAGAAGCGAGGAGCGTGACAGTTAGTAGGTTCAACGGAAACCCAGCTCATCAATAGAGCACCCTTCACTTTCCAAGCTGCAAATATATAACTTTCTTCAACCTGCTTCTTTTTTTTTGTTTTGTTACTGTTGCCTATACAGTTGGCTGGGCTTATCAACTCTATCTTTTGCCCTTTAAGGACTGTAACCCTGTTTTCAATTAAGATGGTCTTCTCTCATTACCACCACTTCTTCAACTCTTTGTTGTGAAGGAAGTTTAATTAACATTGTCTACAAAAATATATTCCCTCTCTGTGGAAAATCTGCTTGGTCTCAGTCTGAGGCTTTACTTTTTTCCTGCAAGTTAATATAGGAAACTTTTGAAGCTGCATTATTACTCACTTTCCCTTCCCCTGTTTCCCTAATTGGGATTTATATACCTATTTTCCGGGGATAAAGGAGCAAGAGAGAAATAAAAGGATCTAAATACCCAGTGGTGACTGCTATGTTCATACTGATCATTATTTAATTTACCTGGACAGCCTCCTGTTATATCATATTCTAAAAGGGTTTGCTTCATTGTATATAGGAGGCAGCTATTTGTTCTGGGTTACTTGTTACTTCTCTGTATTAGCTGTGTTCATTGCATATATTTGAGTAGTTAAAACAAAAGTATTCATTACTATTCTTCAAAAAAAAATCTCATTAGATTATTATAATGTAATTCTTGCTTGCTAAATCCCAGTTTGTTCTGAAGTCTATTACCTTCTCTGTGGCTATTTCTTAAAGACAGAGTCTATCATTGTTCATCATTATGGAAATGTATTGGTTGATCTCACCTGTTTATTCTGCCCTTATGAATACATAAGAGCTCTGGGCCTTAGCACGGATTCACTTTCCCTATCAGAAGAGAAAAAAAAAAACACCACTCCCTCCATATTCTCCACATTAGATTCACTTGTCAGAATTATTTGAATATATTTATTTCTTCTGGGTTTTTTTGATGTTCACTTAATTTATCACATTGTTTTTGCTTTTTGTATGCACTTTGTTTAATGTAAAAATATATCACCAAGGTGAAACATAATTCACCCACAATGCCTGCCAAAACAAAAGATAAAAAAGGCAGAATAACTGATGTTAGTTTAGATGTAACTTCTGAATCTTCAACTTTAAAAATGGATACTCAACCGTTAATGTCTCAAATTACTTAATTTTTCTCCCCCCAGTTTTATATAATCAAGAAAGAGCTAGGTACTATTACTTCTGAAATAGCCTCCCTCTGTACAGAGGTAAGACAATTTTCTACTAGAATTGTAGAGGCGGAGAACAGAATTTTGGATCTTGACGACTTAGTTAATCTTCAAGAAAATACTATAAAAATACAAGAATCTAAAATAAATAATATGCAATCTCGTTTGGATAACCTGGAGGAACGCTCAAGGTAGAATAACATTAGGATTGTTGGTTTATCAGAAAATACAGAATTTGATGATCTTATGAAGTTTGTCTCAGTATCCTTACCACAGCCGTTAGGTTTTCCTCCTAGCTATACAAAGGGTTTACAGGATAGGTCCTAAAAATTTGAATTTAAATGGTTCATCCAGAAGCAGAAACTGCATCTGTAAATTACTTAATTTTCAAGATAAAATAGAAAAGCTGAAATTATATAGAAAAGTTGATCCCTTTGTAGTTGATAAGAATAAGTTACTATAATTTCAGGATTTTTCAATTGAAACCTCGTCCAAGAGGAAACAAATGTCCCCTCTTTGTACCTTGTTCATTAACAAGGGGATCAAAGCTTGTTTGATCTAGCCAGCCAAAATTATTGTAGAAGAGAATGATATTAGAGTATTACTAAATAATGTTGCAGAAACAAGAGAGTTTATTGCCTCTAAATAATTGTTTTTCGGTTTAAATAACTTGATTATGGAGTTGAAGAAACTGTATATATCTTCTTTTTTCTGTCAATGCAGAATATTATCGGCTTTTGAAAAATCAAGTCTCGGACGTTTGTCTGATTTTAAATTCTTTTTTCATTTTTTTTTCCTCTCTCTCCCTCCTTCCTCCCCCTCTCTCCCTTATCCCCTCCTCCCCCAGATATATATCTTATGATGATTTGTCTTTTAATTAATATTCTCTTCAGGAATATTGGGGGTATCACTTCGCCAATAAAGCGCAAATTAATAATAAAACATTTAGCCAGATATAACCCAGATATCGTATTACTCCAAGAAACCCATTTAAAAGAAGCAGAAATTCCTAAACTAAAATCAAAATGGGTAGGAAAGGTCCTTGCTACCCCTTGTATAGGTAGGACATGTGGTGTTGCCATTTTACTACATAAAAGATTTTACTACAATATCGTAATTATTGATTTAGATCCCGAATCACGCTATATCATCCTACAAATCTTAATTCAAAATACTAAATTCATATTCTGTAATGTCTATGGCCCCAATATATTCTCCGCACTATTCTGGGAGAAAATTAAATTGAAAATGTTCCCTTTTATTGAAGAAAATCTAATTTTAGGGGGTGATTTAAATATATCGTTATGTCTAGAAGTGGACAGATTTTCTAAAAAAAAATTAAAAGAGCGTAATAAGGCTGCAAATTTTTTTTTCATAAATTCTGTCATAAACTTAATTGATATCTGGAGGGTTAAAAATCCGGATACCCGGGTATAGTCATGTGAATCTAAGTCTTTCAAGACCTTTTCCAGAATTGATTTTATTTTCGTTTCAGAAAAACTCTCTATTTTAAGAATGAAAGCAGAAATAAGTGAGATAATAATATCGGATCATGCAAATCTTATCCATATCAGTCTCCTCTTCTTTTATGCGTTTTTTCCTTAATAATCCTAGATTTACAAATTGGATGAAACAAAAATGGAAGGATTTCTGTACTTCTAATATTTCTTCTTATATTAAGATAGAAACATTTTGGGAAGCCTCCAAGGCATGATTAAATCATATCTTAGCTTTTGGAATAAGAAAATAATAGCCTCAGAAATCCAGTTAGCCAATCGGGTGAAAAAACGCTTATAGGAGATTCCAGTTGGTCCCTTCTAGGATTAACTGGAACAAATATGCTGAAGCCAGAAAGGAGAGGGATGTTTTCCTAAAACAAAAAACTCAGGCAGAAAAATTAAAAATCAGTAACCATTATAGAGGTTTCTATGGTTCCTCTGCAAAACATTTGGCCAAACTTACAAAAAATAGAAAGAGTAAAAATTATATCTCTGCTATCAAATCTGGAAATAATAGATATACTAATCCTAAGGATATTGGCAATGCATTCTTCTCCTTTTACCAACAATTATATTCAGGGACTGACCCCAATCTTAACAATCAAGAATTGTTTTGGTCCAAAGTCAAGATTCCAAAAGTCACCAATGAGGAATTGTCCATTTTAAATCTTGCCATTTCAGCCAATGAGATTGATCTTGCTATAAACAAGACTAAATTAAATTAAGCAGCCAGGCCAAATTTTCTCCCAGCCGAATATTATAACATTTTGTTGGATGAGATTAAAGATGCACTGTTAAAGTTATACAATATCTATTATTTATCCAATCTCCCAATGTCCACTTATTTTACAGCTGCTAATATCTCTCTGAATTTCAAAAAGGTAAAAACCCTGAAGATTTTACCTCATATTGGCCTATTTCAGTTTTAAATGTAGATTATAAAATTTTAACCTCTATTATTACGGATAAATTGAATCCTTGTCTTGATAAAAGTACCCATTCAGATCAAATTGGATTTATGAAAGGGAGAAACCTAACTAAAAATCTCCGTAAAGTTGTCACCTTCTTAGATTACTCCTAGAACGAAGTTGACAAAGAGAAGAATAAAAAGATTAAAAATACTGCAATACTTACACTTGATGCCGAAAAGGCCTTTGATTCGATCACTTGGGGACATCTTTTTAAGGCATTAGATAACTATGGACTTAATAGTCAGATCACACAGTTTATTCATAATATCTATAACAACCCCATATCTTATCTTCTTATTAATGGGATACTTTCCCTCAAAATTTATCTCAAGGGAGGTACGAGGCAGGGTTGTCCGTTATCCCTACTCCTGTTAAATATTGCACTGGAACCACTAGCTATCTGCTTAAGGTACAGCTTAAGATGAATCCCGTTCGGTAAACACTCCCTGAAAATTCTTTTGTATGCCGATGATTTACTTCTCTTTTTACATAATAAATCCCATACTATTCCATTAGTTCTTCAATTGTTTACTCTATTCAGTTCCTTCTCTGGATATAAGATTAATTATGAGAAAAGTGAACTTTTATGGGTTAGTAACACTGTTCTTATCAAGATCACCCATTTAAAACAGGTGATTCTTTCAGATACCTTGGCATTTATCTACACATGGATCCTAAAAGCTGGTATAAATTAAATGATGTCCCCCTGTTACAGAAAATTAAGTCTGATTTAGAAATCTGGACAGCTTTTCCTTTATCAATCTCTGCCCGAATTAACCTTATAAAAACAATTATTTTCTCTTATTTTTACTTCAGAATTTACCGCTATTTATAACCAGTACTGATTGCCGTAAATTATATTCTTGGATGACAAATTTTATTTGGAATTTTATTTGGAAGGGAAACAGATCTCACATTTCTTTAAATAAACTGATGCAAAAATCAGTGACAGCCGGTCTTTCACTTCCAGACATTAAGCTAAATAATATAGCCGCGTTAGTTAAAATTGCCATTGATTGGCTTGTTGAAACCGAGGTGTTTACTTCAATTGATTTAGAAAGTCTTTTTATCTCTCAATTCTCTTTAAAGGCCATTATACATTGCCCTTGTAATGAATTACCTCTAAATATACAATGTCAAATATCTTTTAAAAATATAATTAGTGCTTGGCAAAAATGTTGCTCCCTGCTAGTAGTTGACTTCAGATATTCTGAATATCTTCCCATAGTTGGTAATCCATAATTTACCCCCAGAAATTCCCAAAAGGTTTTTATATTATGGGCAGAAAAAGAAATTATATTCATTAATCAAATAATCGCTGAAGATGGGCTTATTTTGACACTTTCGATATCATACAGCTATTTAATCTTCCAAGAGCTAATTGGTTTGCATACCTTCAGGTAAGACATTATGTTAATAATCAAAACTGGGATAGGGGCTCGTTAGACCATTGGTACAATATTAAATCCTGTATTAAAACATTTTGCAGCAGGCAGTTCTTCAATTTCACTTACTTACAGTGGGGCAAAAAAGTATTTAGTCAGCCACCAATTGTGCAAGTTCTCCCACTTAAGAAGATGAGAGAGGCCTGTAATTTTCATCATAGGTATACCTCAACTATGAGAGACAAATTGTGGAAACAAATCCAGACAATCAAATTGTCTGATTTGGAAAGAATTTATTTGCACATTAAGGTGGAAAATAAGTATTTGGTCACCTACAAACAATAAAAATTTCTGGCTCTCACAGACCTGTATCTTCTTCTTTAAGACATGTACATTCAATAATATAAACAACCTAAGTGAGTGATTGAGTGCACACAATAGCTTTCAACAAAGAAAAATAGCATTCACAAAAAATAGTGTTCACAAAAATTGGCGTACATAAAAAATGTTCAAATGTTCAACCGGTTATATGTAAGTGAATCCAGTAGTGTTTCCTCCAAAGTGACGTGTAGAAGTATAACGTGAAGTCAATAATAGTAGAATGTAAACGTTGAGTGGGTCAAATTGTTGTGGTTCAGCTGCTAAATTAAAAAATTGTAAATCCGTGAGGTGTATAAAAATAAAAATAAAAATAACTTGTGAAAAAATCCACATGGAAAACTTGAATTCAAATGATAAACAAAGGTCAAAAATCAAAAGACAAAAATCAAAAGACAAAAATATCAAAAGACAAAAATAGAAAATCAGTGATAATATTAAAAAGCACTAAAGATCTAGTGAAAACAAATCCTTAATTCAGATGTTAAAAATCCTTGGTAAGATCCATAACAAACAAATACATCGATAAAATACCTAAAAGGGAACAAAAGAGAAACAAATAGTGCAACACTGTATATGATATATAATATAGGTAATTAAAACCAAGCTCACCAGTATGCCAACGCGTTTCGGCCTAGACTAGGCCTTTCTCAAGACTATCTAGTTAGTCTTGAGAAAGGCCTAGTCTAGGCCGAAACGCGTTGGCATACTGGTGAGCTTGGTTTTAATTACCTATATTATATATCATATACAGTGTTGCACTATTTGTTTCTCTTTTGTTCCCTTTTAGGTATTTTATCGATGTATTTGTTTGTTATGGATCTTACCAAGGATTTTTAACATCTGAATTAAGGATTTGTTTTCACTAGATCTTTAGTGCTTTTTAATATTATCACTGATTTTCTATTTTTGTCTTTTGATATTTTTGTCTTTTGATTTTTGTCTTTTGATTTTTGACCTTTGTTTATCATTTGAATTCAAGTTTTCCACGTGGATTTTTTCACAAGTTATTTTTATTTTTATTTTTATACACCTCACGGATTTACAATTTTTTAATTTAGTAGCTGAACCACAATAATTTGACCCACTCAACGTTTACATTCTACTATTATTGACTTCACGTTATACTTCTACACGTCACTTTGGAGGAAACACTACTGGATTCACTTACATATAACCGGTTGAACATTTGAACATTTTTTATGTACGCCAATTTTTGTGAACACTATTTTTTGTGAATGCTATTTTTCTTTGTTGAAAGCTATTGTGTGCACTCAATCACTCACTTAGGTTGTTTATATTATTGAATGTACATGTCCTAACTCCTCATCACTGGCTCACTAAGTCAGCGTCACATGCTATACTCCATTGGATATTTTTAGATATTTTTAGATTTGTTTATTATATATATATATATATATATATATATATATTTTGTTAAGTCAGACATGGATCCATGCGTCTGATTGCCATTTGTAAATTTTTATATGTATTAAAATGTACCTTTTACTAGCCTTTTAAGCTTTTTAGCGCTTACTCTCTCCCCATTTTAACTTTTGTATTGTTAGCCTACTAGGAGGCTATATAGTTAGTAAGCTTAAGGCCCTGGGTGTAGCGCTCGGTCCACTTCTCCTGTTCTTCTTCTTTAAGAGGCTCCTCTGTCCTCCACTCATTATCTGTATTAATGGCACCTGTTTGAACTTGTTATCAGTATAAAAGACACCTGTCCCCAACCTCAAACAGTCACACTCCAAACTCCACTATGGTGAAGACCAAAGAGCTGTCGAAGGACACCAGAAACAACATTGTAGACCTGCACCAGACTGGGAAGACTGAATCATCAATAGGGAAGCAGTTTGGTGTGAAGAAATCAAATGTGGGAGCAATAATTAGAAAATGGAAGACATACAAGACCACTGATAATCTCCCTCAATCTGGGGCTCCACGCAAGATATCACCCCGTGGGGTCAAAATGATCACAAGAACGGTGAGCAAACATCCCAGAACCACACAGGGGAACCTAGTGAATGACCTGCAGAGAGCTGGGACCAACATAACAAAGGCTACCATCAGTAACACACTACGCCACCAGGGACTCAGATCCTGCAGTGCCAGACGTGTCCCACTGCTTAAGCAAGTACATGTCCAGGCCCGTCTGAAGTATGCTAGAGAGCATTTGGATGATCCAGAAGCGGATTGGGAGAATGTCATATGGTCAGATGAAACCAAAGTAGAACTATTTGGTAGAAACTCAACTCTTCGTGTTTGGAGGACAGAGAATGCTGAGTTGCAACCAAAGAACACTATACCTACTGTGAAGCATGGGGGTGGCAACATCATGCTTTGGGGCTGTTTCTCAGCAAGGGCATTGAAGATGAAACGTGGCTGGGTCTTTCAGCATGACAATGATCCCAAACACACCGCCGGGCAACGAAGGAGTGGCTTTGTAAGAAGCATTTCAAGGTCCTGGAGTGGCCCAGCAACAGCCCCAAAACATCACTGCTCTAGAGGAGATCTGCATGCAGGAATGGGCCAACATACCAGCAACAGTGTGTGACAACCTTGTGAAGACTTACAGAAAACGTTTGACCTCTGTCATTGCCAACAAAAGATATATAACAAAGTATTGAGATGAACTTTTGATATTGACCAAATACTTATTTACCACCATAATTTGCAAATAAATTCTTTCCAAATCAGACAATGTGATTGTCTGGATTTGTTTCCACATTTTGTCTCTCATAGTTGAGGTATAACTATGATGAAAATTACAGGCCTCTCTCATCTTCTTAAGTGCTAGAACTTGCACAATTGGTGGCTGACTAAATACTTTTTTGCCCCACTGTATAATATCATGCTCAATAAAAAAAGTCAATTATTTCTTAATAAATTATCCAATTATTGGACGTTTTTCTTTCCTACCTTAGACCCAAATTGTATCAGATATAGTTTTGCAGCTTTGGGTGAGTGTGAGAAAGAATCACATATGAAACTTCTGAATAATTATTATTTATCGCCTTTTAAGATGACGAGATTCTTCCCATCTGAACAGTTCCCCTACCCACATTGCATGTCGCTTAATATAGATGTGTTACATATGTTTTGGTATTGCCCAAAAAAAATTCAGTTCTGGCAGAAAATTATTTTTGGCATAACAAATTGTATAATGATAGCGTCTTCCTCTGCCCAGAGAATATTATTTTTCTGTTTTTTCAGGAACAAACCCCTTCCACTTATTAGAAGGTTCTGAATACTATCATATTAGCAGCCAGACATCTTATTCTTAAAAAATGGAAAGCACATTCTGCCCCTGTTTTTTCTCTCTTCCTTAAGGAAATACAAAATCAAATTATATTTGAATCTTTTCATGTTAAAACCGCATTAGAAAAAATAATTAAAAAAATTCTGTTAGACTGGTCTCCTTTAATTAGAACTTATCCGATTATAAATCAAAAACAGATTATCTCTCGCTTTCTGAATTCTATTAGTTTTGCGGAGTTGACTTTAAATTAAATATTTCCTGCCCATTGGTTATTATCCAATAGAGAGTTTTAAGATTGGGCAGAGGAAAGATGACCTTCTGTATGCTTGTGATTGGTTATTTTGGTTATTTTGAATGACCTTTGTTTTGGTCAATGTTTTGGTTTTTAATTGAAATTACTTATTTTCTTTTTTTTTTGCCTGTTTGACCTGTAAATTAATTGAATTAACTTTAACAACAAAAAAATGCTCATATTGTCCTCATGCAGGAAACCCACTTCACAAAAAACAGAACACCCAAATATTGGGACAAAACATATCCTTCACAATATCACGCTACCTGTCAAGCAAAGCAATGTGGAGTATCAAACCTGATACATTCTAACCTCAATTTTAAAGAGGATTAGATAATTACAGATAAAGCGGGACGCTACATCATAGTTAAGGGTAGAATTCATGACACACATATGATAGTAGGGAATATTTATGCCCCTAACGACTCCCAAGCTCCCTTTTCGACCAAGATAGACAAGTTACTAACTAACTAGAAAAAATCCTGTTTTTAATTTCTAATTATAGGAGGGGACTTTAATCTGGTGGTAATTCTGAGATGGATAAATCATTAGTCCCTCATTCTTCGATAACACAAAACTCAAAAAAATCTTACACAACTTTATAGTTGATCACAACCTTGTTAACAGTTGGAGGATTCATAATCCACAAATTGAGGATTACACATTTTATTCAATGGTACATAATGTCTATTCTTGGATAGATTATATTCTAATAAAACAAATTGTATCCCTACTAATAGTTGCCTCAGATATTATACCGGCAACTTGGTCAGATCATAATATAATGCTCAAAAAATTATCAGGTTTGCTTGATCCCTCTAGAAATAGAAGCTGGACACTAAATCCAACATTATTCAGGGATAAACTATTTACACAGACATTACAAACAGAGATAAACCAATTATTGGTGACAAATCATAATTCGGTATCTAAACCTCTTCATATTTGTGGAGCATTAAAAGCATTTACGAGGGGGAATTCTGATAAAGTAATCTAGTAAGCAAAACAAAAAATCACAGCAACGTATCCAACAACTCTAAACAAGAGATCCTACAGCTTCAATCTCTTCTTAAACCGAACCACAAAAACAAAACTCTCAACCTGTTAAACACTAAAAACTCCTCCCTTGATAATCTATTAACATTAGAAGCCACCAGATCAATACAGCTTATCGACACACAATACTTTATACAAGCCAACAAACCTGATAGAATGTTATCTAATAAATTGAAAGAAATAACTAGATTGACATCAGTACCACAGATTCAGAAACCTGATGGGCAAATCTCTAATCATCCTCAAATTAATGCAAATACTTTTGCTAACTATTACAAAATGCTTTATGCTCTCCCCACTAATAGCAATAACACTCAGACAGAGATAGAAACGGCTGAATTCTTACAAAGTTGTAACCTGCCTAAACTTGATACTAAAGATCTGAACAAATTAAATTCACCAACAACAACTCAAGAAGTAAAACAAACAATCCGTAACTTAAAAGTTAACAAGGCACCTGGTCCAGATGGATATTCAAGCCTTTTTTATAAAACTATTATAGATGAGATTAGCCCTATTCTAACCACCACATTTAATCACATTTTGCAAGGGGGCACCATCCCCCCAGAGTTGTTAGAGGCCCGTATTTTGGTATTGCCGAAGCCAGGCAAGAGCAAACATTATAAAAATTACAGACCTATCTCATTAATAAATCTCGATATCAAATTATTTACAAAAATTTTAGCCACTAGGTTAAATGACCTGCTAAACTTATCCATCCGGATCAGGTAGGCTTTATACGGAATAGGGAAGCCCCTGAAAATATAAGAAAAATTATCGATCTGATTGATTATTTTTCAAGCCGGGAAGTTCCTTCTCTGTTCCTATCACTGGATGCAGAGAAGGCATTCAATCGAGTGAGTTGGAGTTACCTAAGTTCAGTATTAGAAACAGTGGGAATATCAGGAAATTTTTGTTTTGCAATAGCTTCGGTTTACTCACATCCATCAGCATTTGTTAAAGTAGCAGGTTACAAATCTAAACCCATATGTATCCTTAATGGAACTAGATAGGGATGCCCACTATCGCCACTTCTCTTTGCATTGTGCATTAAACCTTTACTGGCCCACATTCGACAAAACATAAATATCTTGGGAATCAATATAAACACTCATCATGAACATAAAATCAGCCTTTTCTCAGATTATGTCATTCTTTCGGTTGCTAAACCCATGATCTCCCTTCCTTTAATATACTCTACCATAAGTAAATTTGCCAAAATCTCAGGATACAAGATAAACAATGATAAGTGTGAAGCTATTAGTGTAAATCTCCCACAACATACTAAAAAAATGGTCAGATAAGGGCATGAGATATTTAGGCATCCTAATCCCTAATAATCTAGACCTACTATATAAACTAAATTATGTTCCCCTGTTTTTACAAATAAAAAATATGCTATCTAGATAGAGTAAGTCCAACATTTCTCTGTATGGTAGATTGCAGTAAAGATGGCAATACTACCTAAGATCCTCTACTTATTTAGGTCAATCTCTATAAATGTCCCAACTACAAAAAAATCCAAAATGACCTGGTCTCATTTACTTGGAAGGGACAGAGAGCTAGAGTTAATAAAAAAACATTTGCCATAGAAAAGGAGGTGGGATGGGGCTTCCAGATCTGGTTGCCTATTATTGTGCCCCCAGAATATCACAATTATCTTTATGGCATAATCAAAAAGACAATATCCAATGGGTTCAAATAGATTCAGACATCATGATGATATTCCCTATATACAAACTGCTTTGGTCTGATAAAACTAACAGGCCGCCTATATGGTGGACATTTATTGCTATATCCCAGACCATAACATTGTGGGAATCTCAGAAAGGTAAATACCCTAATATTCGGATGGGATCGAGGGCGACTCCCTTAGCGACCTTATCTACTAAGTGCCATCACATCCTTCAACAAAAATGGGCTAACAGAGGTCTTTATCTTATTGCAGACAATCTAATAGGCAACAATTTTTTAACCTATAATCAATATATAGAACTTAATAGACAGGAAAAATCAAGTTGATTTCATTTCCTCCAACTTAGGGCTAGAGTAGCAGAAGTTAGAGGCGCTAAAAAAGACAGGTATCGACACTTATTTAGAACATATATGTTTAACACCGAACCGTACACGAGGCACTATCTCTGATTTATACACACTGTTTAATATCCCTTCCAATTCAATTAAACTCCCTTTTAACCCCTTAGTGACCACAGCACTTTTCAATTTTCTTACCGTTTGGGACCAGGGCTATCTTTACATTTCTGCTGTGTTTGTGTTTAACTGTAATTTACTGTACCCACACATGTTGTATACCGTTGTTTCTAAAGATACCATTATTTTCATCATATCTTAAAATTTACTATAAAAATATTTATAAAATATGATGAAAAAATGGAAAAAAAAAAACACTTTTTCTAATTTTGGCCCCCCAAAATCTGTTACACATCTACAACCACCAAAAAACACTCATGCTAAATAGTTTAAAATTTTGTCCTGAGCTTAGAAATACCCAATGTTTAAAAATAAATACCCAATGTTCTTTGCTTTTTTTGCAAGTTATAGGGCAATAAATACAAGTAGCACTTTGTTATTTCCAAACCTTTTTTTTTTTTTTTTCAAAATTAGCAATAGTTACATTGTAACACTTATATCTATCAGGAATCCCTGAATAACCCTTCACTTGTGTATATATTTTTTTTCAGTAGACAACCCAAAGTATTGATCTAAGCCCATTTTGGTATATTTCATGCCACCATTTCACCGCCAAATGCGATTAAAACTTTTTCACTAACTTTAGGTTTCTCACTGAAATTATTTACAAACAGCTTGTGCAATTAGGGCACAAATGGTTGTAAATGCTTCTCTGGGATCCCTTTGTTCAGAAATAGCAGACATATATGGCTTTGGCATTGCTTTTTTGGTAATTAGATCACACTTGTATTATGTCCAGCAGTGAAGGGGTTAATTAGGTAGCTTGTAAAGTTCATTTTAGCTTTAGTGTAGAGATCAGCCTCCCACCTGAAACATCCCACCCCCTGATCCCTACCTGACCCCTCTCAAACAGCTCTCTTCCCTCCCCCACCCCACAATTGTCACCGCCATCTTAAGTACTGGCAGAAAGTCTGCCAGTACTAAAATAAAAGCTTTTTTTCATTTTTTTAATTATATATAAATAGTTTCTGCAGTGTAGGTTCCCGCTAATTCCTCAACCTCCACGCCCCCCCCCCCCCCCAAAGAGCTCTCTTAATCTCCCCCCTCTTCCTATTTGTGGTCATCTTAGGTACTGGCAGCTGTCTGCCAGTACCCAGTTTGTAATCAAATGTGCATATTTTTTATTTTATTTTTTTATAACCCCATTTTTTCCGTAGTGTAGTTGCCCCCCCTTAATATCCTACCCCCTCCTGCTCCCAGATCCCTTTCCCAACAATTATTTCCCCCCTCCCTCTCACTCTTTTGATTAACATTATGTGTAAAGTGGTCGCACGCGCCCGCCCCCTCTCTCTTGTGTGCACACTCCAGCCGCCCCTACCTCCCGGAGTGGCTCTCTCTAGATTGGTGGGTAAAAAAGGCTATTGCAGTGATGCCTCAGTATTGAGGCATCACTGAAATACCCTGAAAGCATCTGGAAGCGATCACGATCGCTTCCAGCGCGTGAAACCCCAGGGCGTGCCAGGTACGTCCTTGGTCATTAACTGACACTTTTTGTAGGACCTGCCTGGCATGTTCTTGGTCATTAAGGGGTTAAAGACGGGAAACAGATTTTAATTTTAACTGGTCGGCAAAGAAATGGTGTGACACCTTGAGATTGGGTTTTTCTTTTTCAATATGTGCTCATTTGAAGGAAAACTATATGAAGGTTGCGTTCAGATGGTATTTTCATCCTTTCTGAATAGATAATGCTGAACACCTTAGTAACACATGTTTATGCGGTTGTGATGAAAGAGGTACTTATCCTCATATGTGGTGGTATTGTTGCCACGTATCCAACATATGGACACAAGCTTCTGCTCTATTGAGTGACATTTTTGAAAAGAGAATTTGTTTAAAGGGACACTGAACCCAAATTTTTTTCTTTTGTAATTCAGAAAGTGCATGCAATTTTAAGCAACTTTCTAATTTACTCCTATTATCAATTTTTCTTCGTTCTCTTGCTATCATTATTTGAAAAAGAAGGCATCTAAGCTTTTTTTTGGTTTCAGTACTCTGGACAGCACTTTTTTATTGGTGGATGTACAGGGAGTGCAGAATTATTAGGCAAGTTGTATTTTTGAGGATTAATTTTATTATTGAACAACAACCATGTTCTCAATGAACCCAAAAAACTCATTAATATCAAAGCTGAATAGTTTTGGAAGTAGTTTTTAGTTTGTTTTTAGTTATAGCTATTTTAGGGGGATATCTGTGTGTGCAGGTGACTATTACTGTGCATAATTATTAGGCAACTTAACAAAAAACAAATATATACCCATTTCAATGATTTATTTTTACCAGTGAAACCAATATAACATCTCAACATTCACAAATATACATTTCTGACATTCAAAAACAAAACAAAAACAAATCAGTGACCAATATAGCCACCTTTCTTTGCAAGGACACTCAAAAGCCTGCCATCCATGGATTCTGTCAGTGTTTTGATCTGTTCACCATCAACATTGCGTGCAGCAGCAACCACAGCCTCCCAGACACTGTTCAGAGAGGTGTACTGTTTTCCCTCCTTGTAAATCTCACATTTGATGATGGACCACAGGTTCTCAATGGGGTTCAGATCAGGTGAACAAGGAGGCCATGTCATTAGATTTTCTTCTTTTATACCCTTTCTTGCCAGCCACGCTGTGGAGTACTTGGACGCGTGTGATGGAGCATTGTCCTGCATGAAAATCATGTTTTTCTTGAAGGATGCAGACTTCTTCCTGTACCACTGCTTGAAGAAGGTGTCTTCCAGAAATTGGCAGTAGGACTGGGAGTTGAGCTTGACTCCATCCTCAACCCGAAAAGGCCCCACAAGCTCATCTTTGATGATACCAGCCCAAACCAGTACTCCACCTCCACCTTGCTGGCGTCTGAGTCGGACTGGAGCTCTCTGCCCTTTACCAATCCAGCCACGGGCCCATCCATCTGGCCCATCAAGACTCACTCTCATTTCATCAGTCCATAAAACCTTAGAAAAATCAGTCTTGAGATATTTCTTGGCCCAGTCTTGACGTTTCAGCTTGTGTGTCTTGTTCAGTGGTGGTCGTCTTTCAGCCTTTCTTACCTTGGCCATGTCTCTGAGTATTGCACACCTTGTGCTTTTGGGCACTCCAGTCATGTTGCAGCTCTGAAATATGGCCAAACTGGTGGCAAGTGGCATCTTGGCAGCTGAACGCTTGACTTTTCTCAGTTCATGGGCAGTTATTTTGCCCCTTGGTTTTTCCACACGCTTCTTGCGACCCTGTTGACTATTTTGAATGAAACGCTTGATTGTTCGATGATCACGCTTCAGAAGCTTTGCAATTTTAAGAGTGCTGCATCCCTCTGCAAGATATCTCACTATTTTTGACTTTTCTGAGCCTGTCAAGTCCTTCTTTTGACCCATTTTGCCAAAGGAAAGGAAGTTGCCTAATAATGCCTAATAATTATGCACACCTGATATAGGGTGTTGATGTCATTAGACCACACCCCTTCTCATTACAGAGATGCACATCACCTAATATGCTTAATTGGTAGTAGGCTTTCGAGCCTATACAGCTTGGAGTAAGACAACATGCATAAAGAGGATGATGTGGTCAAAATACTCATTTGCCTAATAATTCTGCACTCCCTGTATATATATATATATATATATATATATATATACACACACACACACAGTATATATACATATATATATATATATATACACAGTATATATATATATATATATACACAGTATATATATATATATATATATATATATATATATATATATATACACAGACACACACAGTATATATATATATATATATACACACAGTATATATATATATATATATATATATATATATTCAGTATATTTTTATAGAAGAAAAATTATTAATACATAGCAGACATGTATGAGAATACTATGTGTAAAGAAGGGGAATACAGCACTCAGCACAAAACACTCCTAATTGATCTGATATGCAGATTAAAGGCTGAATCATTAGTATCCAGACACAAAAAACCTCTGACACACCTCGGTTAACTCAAAAAGCCATGATATTTATTCCTTCTTAGAAACAAAGCTAGCATGCAAGTGTCATAGCACATGTGGGGCCCCACTAAAGTGGATAAATTGACCACAGTATGTATGTGTATACAGATTACCGTAGAACATAACATGAGCCACAAAATAACAGAGATACATAGATACAAAGGTTAGCGGATTATGCCAATAAATAGTGACTGAGAACACTGAAAGATATATCAATCTTATTATGCAAAGTCCAGATGAAAAAGACTTGATGTAGTATATTGCTTAGAGTCTCTGAGTCACTGATAAGGCATTAAACACTGCTGGTCGAAACTGACATTATCGAGGTAAGAGCGTCCTCAAATATCAGTTTGCCTAATATCTCCAATCTCAGCAATTTTCAGCTCATTATCCGTGAGCAGCACATGTAATTGTAACAAATGCATACGACCTTGTTTGTTGCAGCGTGATCGGGGTATGCTGGGCTAAGAGGCATTCAGGTAAGTGGACCGGGATTCCTCCTCTGACGTCCTTTCACTCCCAACAGGTAACGGTCTGTATCTTTGCTCCAGAGAACACAGGTCAGACTTGAAACTCCGTATGTCGGTAAGCTGAATTCTTACGCCTCTGCCATAGAAACTTTCCGGCTCTTTTCGAAAATGCACCCGCCAACCTTTACAGGTGCATCTACTGCTGCTTCAATATTGATTAGGTCGACGCGCGTTTCGCCCCACAATGCTGTGCGGTCGGGGCCTCGTCAGGACTGTCAATCAGGAATGAAACTTGCTGCTTTTATTGATTGCTCACCTGCCAGTATAGAAAGGTGTGTTTATACCAGCCAATCATCTTTGTTAGAGGTGTGACACCTAGTTTTAAGAAAAGCTGTTCATTTACCCTTCTACTTCACTTTAATATTTACCTATAAAAAACATCAACAGGCACAGGGTTGGTAAAAATATAGTGTGATATATCTCTGGCGGTTAAGCAAGGTTAGTAGCAAGTTAGAAAGGAAACAAAAAATCACGGCATTTTAAAAGAAAACCGAAGTGTGCAGAGCTTGAAGCAAACTATGTCAAAAAGACACACAAAGTAAAACTAATTATTTTATTGTGTATCCAGACAACAGGTCTAGGGTAAATTAATGATTAGACTATACAAAGTGTTAGAAAAATAATAGCGACTTGTTCGCATTATGCCTTAATTTAAGGAATACCATTGTTACCACTTATAGTACTTGAATCCTATGGATTGGCTGAGATGCAGCTTGTAAGCTAAGGAAATTCCTTTCCACCTTGATTATTCCATAGATTATATTTATATAAATGGTAAAGATTGTGAATAAAATAGTATGAAGAAGTAATTATGTGTTTAGCTATATGATACTATCTGTATTCGCTAGGAAAACTATTTTAGTTTAAGAAGGATCCATATTATATTCTCTCATTCAGGCCAAGAGGGGACACTGTCTGAAGCACATATGTCCATCTTGCTTCTTTTTTAAGAAGACATACATTATTATCCCCACCTCTACCATTCATGATTCCCTGATCAATTGCTACGAACTGTAAGGAGGAAGTATTACTATTGTGGACATCTTTGAAATGTCGTGCTACACTAGTGTCTCTCTCATACAGGATATCATCCCGGTGCTCCTGTATCCTGTCCTTGAACATGCGTTTGGTTTTACCTACATAGAACAGGGGACAGGAGCAGCTCAGGAAATATACCACACCAACGGTGTTACAATTAGAGAAGCATCTAATGTCAAAATGTTTCCCAGTGTTTGCTGAAAATGTTTTACATTTGCACATATAGGGACAGTATACGCAATGTCCACAAGGAAAGTTACCTTTTACTTGTTGGTGTCTATTCAACCAACATTTATTTGCTTCTGACCTCACAAATCTACTTTTGACTAACTTATCCTTTAAGTTAGGAGATTTCTTTGCAGTCAAAAGAGGTTTACTTCCAACTTTTTCTACAATTTTGTCATCAAGGGAAAGTAAATGCCAGTTGTGTGACAAAATCTCTCATATATTTTGCCATTGGCAGTTGTAAGTGGTTATGAATCTAATATAGTTTTCATTCTTAACATTTTTCCTGCAATACAGCAGATCATTTCGCTTAAGTTTTCTAACTTTGTTTAAAGTCGATTTTATCAAATTATGTGAATATCCTCTATCTAGAAAATTTTTACACATAATGTCTGCATGATATTCAAATTTCACTTTTGAGGAACAATTCCTCTTTAGTCTTAGCAATTGGCCATAGGGGATTCCTTTCTTTAGGGACTCTGGGTGACCACTAGATGCCTCCAATAGGCTGTTAGTTGCCGTACTTTTACGATGGTTTTCAGTAGAAATGCTCAAGCCTTCTTTTTTAATGCAAATATCAAGGAACGGAAGCTCCTTTTCACTATATGCATATGTCAGTAAAATATTACGGTTGTTAATGTTGAGTGAATTGATAAATTCTTGTAGGCAGGCCAGGGGGCCATCCCAAAACATCAGGATATCGTCCACATATCTAATCCAAAGGGACACATAGGAGCTGAACACATCCTCGAACTGCTCAAATATGTCCAACTCCCATGCTCCCAAATGCAGACATGCATATGTGGGTGCACATACCGCTCCCATTGCTGTCCCCCTGACCTGCCTATAAATAGAACCATCAAATTCAAAAACATTATTCTCAAGAATAAACCTTAATAGGTCTATTACAAAAGGTGTATGTTGGTCACTTCCAGAACCCCTGGTTTTCAAAAAGTGTTCACTGGCCTTAATTCCTGCCTCATGCGGAATTGATGAAAAGAGGCTCTCTACATCAAGGAATACAAGGATTGTATTGGGGGAGACAGTTACATCGTCCAATTTGCGCAAAAGATCTGGAGTATCCTTTACGCAAGAAGGAAGGGAAATAAGAAATGGTCTTAGGAAAAAATCCACATATTGTCCGATATGTTCACTGATTCCCCCTATCCCCGACACAATTGGCCTCCCAGGCGGATGGGATTTATTCTTGTGAATCTTCGGGATAATGTAAAAGGTGGGCATCACTGGACAAATCGGATTCATGAATTTAAACTCATCTAAAGAAATCAACCCTTCCATTTTTGTACTTTGTAAAATGTGATAGAGTTTTGATTTCATTAAAGTCAATGGATTTCTCTGAAGTCTTTCATATTGCGTCTTATCTAAAAGTTGCCTTTTTGCCTCATTTAAGTAGTAAGTTTCATCTAATAGGACTAAATTTCGTCCCTTATCGGCCGGCTTGTAAACAATTCCCTTAGCTGACATGAGTTCCTTAAGAGCATTCCTTTCCTTGAAGGATAAATTATCAACCCAAATCCAGTCATCAGGTAATTGCTCAATTTCTTGTTCAACATATTTTACAAATAGTGAAATAGCAGGAACCTGTGCAATTGAAGGCATAAATGTGGATTTCGGTTTTAGCTTGGTTCTAAAAATTTTATCACTTTCACGGAATGTAGTACGTCCCTCACTGTCAGCTAAGAGTGATGTTAGCGCCTTTTGTGCTTCATTTTCTTTTTTACTTTCTGAAAATTGATGAAGGGTATGGTGTAACACAAGCTTTCTGGCGAACATGTGTAAGTCTTTAATGAGATCAAACTTATTTAACTTATTTGTGGGGCAAAATGAAAGGCCTTTTCTAAGCACTTGGATATGAGTTAAATTGTGGTTAAAGGAGGACAAATTTATGATCTAAAGTTCATCATTAGCAGGGGCAGGATTTAGTAGCCCTGATAGGGTCTTCTCCGTGGTCTTCCCCTGTTTCTTGATCTCTGTCTCACAGTGTCCCCTCTCCCTCTCTGCTCTCGCTGTGGATATCTCCTCCCTAATTGGGTTATTTGTGCCTCTCCTCCTCTTCCTCCCCCCTCGTCTCCTCCTATATTGCCTAGTCCCAAATTCTGGGTGCCTGTAGCTCCATCGTTTTTTGAAGTCCCGTCATCCGTATCTAAGTCCGACATATCTGTTCCTGAATCATAGGAACCCTTGTCGAACTTATATACATAGACCTTTTTATTTTGGTAATCCTCTTGGTCACGATGTAATTTTCTACATTTTCTTATTTTAATTTCTGCTTGCAATCTAGATATATGTGTTTTGGTTTCTTCATTTAATTTCTCAAAATTGGGATCATGATCAAATTTGTTGACTATTTGTAATGCTTCTTCAACTTCTTCCTTAATTTTATTCAATCTTTTATCATTTCTTTTAATTAGCATCTCAATCATTCCTAATGCACACACGGAAAGTTTCTCATTCCATTCTTCAATGAACTCTAAACCTCCTTCTTCCTCTCTGGCATTAAAGCCTGGGTCAAGAAACAACCTTAAGCCCCTTGGGACAATTTTTTTCTCCACATAATTTGCTAAACTTTAATTTTCAGCTCTAACCTTAACCTTTTTTACTATACAATTTTTGTATTTTTTGAAAGCGTTGAAAACATTGGTTTCTAAATCACCACTTTCAAGATTTGTATTAGTTAGTGACTCTTTTAGTTCAGCTTCCCAGACTTCATCAGATAGGGTAAAGGCCATGTTTGTAGTGTCTGTAAACAATGTCTCAGCCTAAACAAAGAGGAGCAACATATATAAATTCTAATATATGTTATTATAGTGTCTCAATCCCAAAGAATGGAGTGTATTGAGAATGCTCTCTTATACTCCTATATTTGATTAGAACTAAAAATGGCAATAGGGAGAGAAACTATACTCTTCAAAAACACCTAGTAAATAGTGTTTATAAGTTTGAAAAGATTAACTGAATTTAATACCTAGCCAGTGTTTAGCTGAACATAGGCCTGGTGCAGACCCCAAAATAATATGCAGCCTTTAATCTGCATATCAGATCAATTAGGAGTATTTGGTGCTGAGTGCTGTATTCCCCTTCTTTACACATAGTATTCTCATACAGCTCTGCTATGTATTAATATTTTTCTTCTATAAAAATATACTGAATCTATATAATTTATTTTGGGGTCTGCACCAGGCCTATGTTCAGCTAAACACTGGCTAGGTACTAAATTCAGTTAATCTTTTCAAACTTATAAACACTATTTACTAGGTGTTTTTGAAGAGTATAGTTTCTCTCCCTATTGCCATTTTTAGTTC
This sequence comes from Bombina bombina, assembly GCF_027579735.1. NCBI lineage: Eukaryota > Metazoa > Chordata > Amphibia > Anura > Bombinatoridae > Bombina > Bombina bombina. The sequence continues at coordinate 1,154,122,707 of NC_069501.1, read as the reverse complement.
TAATCAAATATAGGAGTATAAGAGAGCATTCTCAATACACTCCATTCTTTGGGATTGAGACACTATAATAACATATATTATAATTTATATATGTTGCTCCTCTTTGTTTAGGCTGAGACATTGTTCACAGACACTACAAACATGGCCTTTACCCTATCTGATGAAGTCTGGGAAGCTGAACTAAAAGAGTCACTAACTAATACAAATCTTGAAAGTGGTGATTTAGAAACCAATGTTTTCAACGCTTTCAAAAAATACAAAAATTGTATAGTAAAAAAGGTTAAGGTTAGAGCTGAAAATTAAAGTTTAGCAAATTATGTAGAGAAAAAAATTGTCCCAAGGGGCTTAAGGTTGTTTCTTGACCCAGGCTTTAATGCCAGAGAGGAAGAAGGAGGTTTAGAGTTCATTGAAGAATGGAATGAGAAACTTTCAGTGTGTGCATTAGGAATGATTGAGATGCTAATTAAAAGAAATGATAAAATATTGAATAAAATTAAGGAAGAAGTTGAAGAAGCATTACAAATAGTCAACAAATTTGATCATGATCCCAATTTTGAGAAATTAAATGAAGAAACCAAAACACATATATCTAGATTGCAAGCAGAAATTAAAATAAGAAAATGTAGAAAATTACATCGTGACCAAGAGGATTACCAAAATAAAAAGGTCTATGTATATAAGTTCGACAAGGGTTCCTATGATTCAGGAACAGATATGTCGGACTTAGATACGGATGACAGGACTTCAAAAAACGATGGAGCTACAGGCACCCAGAATTTGGGACTAGGCAATATAGGAGGAGACGAGGGGGGAGGAAGAGGAGGAGAGGCACAAATAACCCAATTAGGGAGGAGATATCCACAGCGAGAGCAGAGAGGGAGAAGGGACACTGTGAGACAGAGATCAAGAAACAGGGGAAGACCACGGAGAAGACCCTATCAGGGCTACTAAATCCTGCCCCTGCTAATGATGAACTTCAGATCATAAATTTGTCCTCCTTTAACCTCAATTTAACTCATATCCAAGTGCTTAGAAAAGGCCTTTCATTTTGCCCCACAAATAAGTTAAATAAGTTTGATCTCATTAAAGACTTACACATGTTCGCCAGAAAGCTTGTGTTACACCATACCCTTCATCAATTTTCAGAAAGTAAAAAAGAAAATGAAGCACAAAAGGCGCTAACATCACTCTTAGCTGACAGTGAGGGACGTACTACATTCCGTGAAAGTGATAAAATTTTTAGAACCAAGCTAAAACCGAAATCCACATTTATGCCTTCAATTGCACAGGTTCCTGCTATTTCACTATTTGTAAAATCTGTTGAACAAGAAATTGAGCAATTACCTGATGACTGGATTTGGGTTGATAATTTATCCTTCAAGGAAAGGAATGCTCTTAAGGAACTCATGTCAGCTAAGGGAATTGTTTACAAGCCGGCCGATAAGGGACGAAATTTAGTCCTATTAGATGAAACTTACTACTTAAATGAGGCAAAAAGGCAACTTTTAGATAAGACGCAATATGAAAGACTTCAGAGAAATCCATTGACTTTGATGAAATCAAAACTCTATCACATTTTACAAAGTGCAAAAATGGAAGGGTTGATTTCTTTAGATGAGTTTAAATTCATGAATCTGATTTGTCCAGTGATGCCCACCTTTTACATTATCCCAAAGATTCACAAGAATAAATCCCATCCGCCTGGGAGACCAATTGTGTCGGGGATAGGGGGCATCAGTGAACATATCGGACAATATGTGGATTTTTTCCTAAGGCCATTTCTTCTTTCCCTTCCTTCTTACGTAAAGGATACTCCAGATCTTTTGCGCAAATTGGACGATGTAACTGTCTCCCCCAATACAATCCTTGTATCCCTTGATGTAGAGAGCCTCTATTCATCAATTCCGCATGAGGCAGGAATTAAGGCCAGTGAACATTTTTTGAAAACCAGGGGTTCTGGAAGTGACCAAAATACAACTTTTGTAATAGACCTATTAAGGTTTATTCTTGAGAATAATGTTTTTGAATTTGATGGTTCTATTTATAGGCAGGTCAGGGGGACAGCAATGGGAGCGGTATGTGCACCCACATATGCATGTCTGCATTTGGGAGCATGGGAGTTGGACATATTTGAGCAGTTCGAGGATGTGTTCAGCTCCTATGTGTCCCTTTGGATTAGATATGTGGACGATATCCTGATGTTTTGGGATGGCCCCCTTGGCTGCCTACAAGAATTTATCAATTCACTCAACATTAACAACCGTAATATTTTACTGACATATGCATACAGTGAAAAGGAGCTTCCGTTCCTTGATATTTGCATTAAAAAAGAAGGCTTGAGCATTTCTACTGAAAACCATCGTAAAAGTACGGCAACTAACAGCCTATTGGAGGCATCTAGTGGTCACCCAGAGTCCCTAAAGAAAGGAATCCCCTATGGCCAATTGCTAAGACTAAAGAGGAATTGTTCCTCAAAAGTGAAATTTGAATATCATGCAGACATTATGTGTAAAAATTTTCTATATAGAGGATATTCACATAATTTGATAAAATCGACTTTAAACAAAGTTAGAAAACTTAAGCGAAATGATCTGCTGTATTGCAGGAAAAATGTTAAGAATGAAAACTATATTAGATTCATAACCACTTACAACTGCCAATGGCAAAATATAAGAGAGATTTTGTCACACAACTGGCATTTACTTTCCCTTGATGACAAAATTGTAGAAAAAGTTGGAAGTAAACCTCTTTTGACTGCAAAGAAATCTCCTAACTTAAAGGATAAGTTAGTCAAAAGTAGATTTGTGAGGTCAGAAGCAAATAAATGTTGGTTGAATAGACACCAACAAGTAAAAGGTAACTTTCCTTGTGGACATTGCGTATACTGTCCCTATATGCGCAAATGTAAAACATTTTCAGCAAACACTGGGAAACATTTTGACATTAGATGCTTCTCTAATTGTAACACCGTTGGTGTGGTATATCTCCTGAGCTGCTCCTGTCCCCTGTTCTATGTAGGTAAAACCAAACGCATGTTCAAGGGCAGGATACAGGAGCACCGGGATGATATCCTGTATGAGAGAGACACTAGTGTAGCACGACATTTCAAAGATGTCCACAATAGTAATACTTCCTCCTTACAGTTCGTAGCAATTGATCAGGGAATCATGAATGGTAGAGGTGGGGATAATAATGTATGTCTTCTTAAAAAAGAAGCAAGATGGACATATGTGCTTCAGACAGTGTCCCCTCTTGGCCTGAATGAGAGAATATAATATGGATCCTTCTTAAACTAAAATAGTTTTCCTAGCGAA